>NW_011499951.1:84011-201087 GCF_000495115.2 Populus euphratica
TTCAACTCATATTAATAAATCAAATATTTATAATATTTTTCATGCATATGAAAAATTATCCACTCATATGACTCAAAAATAAACAAAAGTTAAAGGTAGACATCGAAGAAAATCCTATTAACGTCCTACTAGTAGAATATCTAAATACAAAGAAGACATATTCAAGAACGACTCGAAAGAACATTTAACCTATTTAATACATTTAACTAAAAGTGTATTTCGTAATTTTATATGTTTTTTAACTAACTAGTCAATTTTCTCAAAAACCTAAAATTTAACGGTTTTTTCAAAGTCTAATTCATAATAAAATAAATAATAAAATTGTTAATAATTCACTAAATAATCCTAAATTATTTATCAAACCAATTTGCAAAGGGACTAATATGGAATTTATCATATTTTGAAGGGTCAAATTGTAACTTTTGTCAAATTGAAGGACTAAAAAAAATATCATAAATTTATGACTATAGTGGAATTATGTTTATAATTCATCCTCAATTCTGTCCAGAATCTCTAATTATACTCTAAGGACCATTCTAAAAATTTTCCAAATTATAAAAACAATACATGACATTATTATATCTGAGAATGATCTATAGATCAAGTCATAGCTTTCCAGCCTATATACTGATTTTGTTAAGAAAGAAGAAACAAATAACTTTCTGATGCAAATAAACAAGGCAAGATAAGCAATATCAGGATCCTTGATCAAACACAAAGCATACTTAATTTGCAAGATAATTTAAAGGAAAATAAATATAATCATGTAAAGATTTAAAAGTTTTAAGAAATGAACCTTGAAATTGAAATTTGTATTAATGCAAAGTTGTGATAATTTGTAGGAGATATGGGTTACAAGTTTTTAGAATTGATACAAAGGTAAAATTATAGAGGAATATGATTTGTCTATAGAGAAAGTAGATAAATAGTTGTATCTTGTTGTGCCCTGAAAATGGAAAGAAACCCCCTTTTATAGAGAAGGGAAGCCTTTGCTTTTGTGGTAGTGGGGAACATCTTTTGCAAATGGATGGTGCCTTTTGCAATAATGGGAGACACCTTTTTTAAATGGATGACATCTTTTTTCAGCAATAAGAGACACTTGAGTCGAAAGTATTTTGTAAGTTTTTGCCGACACTTTTTTTTTAGTGTCTTTTGATAGGTGGCAGAATGCCAAAATAGTCATCTTCATTATTGTCTTCAAGGGATATGGCAGGAGATGTTGAGTCAAATGAGTTGGATTGGGACAAGATCGTTTTAGGGTCGTGGCTTTATATAATGTTTTGCACGATTTGGAGGTATTCTTCCTTAGTTCTAACAGAGGTAAGGAGAGCTATCGTTTGAGCCTTTTAGACTAGAAATTTGGATTGAGGATGATGATTAATTATGGGAGCTATTTGATTCTTTTGTAACCATTCCATAACAACTAATTTGGAATTTTAAATTCAGCTACAAAGGAATTCCACCATTTAATTTTGAATTTACGAACAAGAACTAGATGTCTGTTTTGAAGATTGTATTAATATAACCATGAACATACCCATGGAACAAAAAACTTTGTACATAAAATGAGGAGGGAAGAAAACTTCCGTTCAAAAGGAGTTGGTTAAAAATTATTTTTTGAAATGGAGTTAACCATTTTCAACCAAAGGGTAGTCTTTGAGGTAGTCTATATGACAGTTGAAATAGTCCCACCATTGGAGGAACCAAAAGGGAAGGTTTGTAGTTGTCATGGTGTTATGGAAGTAGAAAAGCCAGGAGTGGCTGTGATTTGTGTTTTAGGTGAAAAAGGCATTAAACTAGGCTTGCTGGTAATCCCAGTAAGTATATGTACCATAATCCTAGTTATTTTGCTGGAGGGGTGTTGGGAGGGTTAACCCCAATCTGAAGGGTGGATGATTTTGTTATGATGCATGTGAAATATACTGATTCAGATGGTTTGAATGGATTTTGAAATGTTTAAATTTGACAGAGTTTGTGATTTCAAGGATGGCAGCATAGTAGGATTGAGATTTTGTTAAATCTCAGGGTTTGAAATGTTAATGTGGAGGGAATAGTTATGAAGTTGTAATGGAAGAGTTTTTATGATAAAAGCCTTCTTTCATGGTTAAAATATTTTGGAATTTAGTTTTGAAAATGTGTTGTGATTTAGATTTGGAAAAGCTTTGGTGAGGAGTTTGTAAAACAAGCAGGGGTTTTTGAGGAGGAAAATCTACTTATGGTTTTTAAAAGGGTTTAGAAATACTACCTATGGGTGACTCATGGTCACTGAAGGTCTGTTGGGAGATTTTTTTGTAAAGTTAGATGTAATTCTAGTGATTTGGAGAGAGTGTTAACCCAATATTGAATTGAGTCTATTTGTACTGGTGATTGTGTTGTAGTTTCTTATTCTTCAACGACTGCCTCATACCAGGATTTGATAGGTTTGACAACTAAAATGGGTAAAGACATGAGTTTTGTAGAAGGATTTAGGCTTTCTGGTTTTATAAGCTAAGTTTGGGGAGCTTTTCCTTTGTCTTTGGATTTTTTCTTAGGAGGCATGAGGACCTATTTTAAAGGAATTCACAGGGTTAGGGAATCAAGGATGGAATTGGAATCTCTTTTAATGTATACAATATCGAAATAAAAAATGCTTAAAATAGCTTGCTATTAGGAAAAAATCTATTTTGAAGCAAGATTTTGGACTTTTTTTGTAAAACTTCTTTTGCAGATTTACAATCAACACGCAAGAGGAATTTTTTATTTAATAAATCATTTTGAAATTTTATAACACAAAGAACAATTGAAAAAATCTCCTTTTTGATAGTGGAGTGTGTTTCTAGCAACCATTCCAATGGGCTGATGTATACTAGAGGATTTGTTATTTGTTATCTTAGATTGTTTATCCTGGGTTTGAGGCATCGATCTCGAAAATTTGAGGAGCTAATGTGTTAGCAAGATGGAGGAGAGGAATGGTTTGGACCTATTTCTTGATTTGTTTGACAAGGTTGGTATGGAGGTCAGACCAAGGAACTGTGATGGTTTATAACCTATCATATAAAGGTTTGACAAGATGAGTAATGTTTGGATAATAGTCTAAAATATAATTAAGACTCTCTAAAATCCTTTGTAACTGAGTTTTATCAGTAATCTTATCAAGAAATTTATTTGTAAAAGATAAAGATCTCTCTATGCGTGTTACAATACCTTGACAAATATAATATCTTAGGAAACAGACATGGGTTTGAAATAGAATTTTTTATTTATTTAGAAACAACTAAACCATTTTGTTTTGCACTATGAAAAAAATATATATAGGTGTTTGAAATGTTGATATATGGAATGAGAAAATATAAGAACATTATCAAGGCAAACAATACAAAATTTTAAATATGCATTGAAGATGTCATTCATAATGTGTTGGAATTCATATAGTATATTTTTCAACCCAAAAGATATGACATTCCATTCGTATTGAGCAAATAAAACAGTGAATCTAGTTTTGTATTGATCCTTGGGATCAATTTGGATTTGCCAGAAGCCAAATTTCATATCAAATTTGGAAAAGATAAATGCAGAATGGCAGAATGTAATTTTTACAGTAAATCTTTTTGGTTTGGAATTGGATACCTGATCCATATTAAAGCAGAATTTAAAGGTTTGTAATTGATCACAAGTCTTGGTGTGCCCTTTTCAATCTCAAAGTTTTTATTTACATAAAAGGATGCACACAACCAAGGTGATCGGGACTTTTAGATAAGATCTTTAGACTCGAAATCCTCAATTTCAAGTCTACAATGCTGTTATAAATCAACATTCATCTGTATCGGTCTCGCTTTTATAGGTATATATTTTTCTAAAAAAGTATCGTCATAAGGAAGATCAGCAATGTATTGTTTTCTTTTTCAAAAAGCATTGAGTAGGTCAGAACAGATTTGTTGTTCAATCTTACTTTGTAAATGAGCGATTTTCTTTTGTAAAATAGAATTTTATAATTGTTTTTCAATGCGACAAAAGAAAACATGGTTTCGTAAATCAAGCAACTGGAATTGTTTACCATGAATTAATACGTTTATATGATATGTATGGATAACGCATGCTTTGATCAAATTTAAATTCCTTGTTTTAGATTTTTCTAGAAAAGAAAAAACAAGTTTGATGCTTTTGACTTTGAAGGTAATGTAGTTATGATGTGCTTTGTATGGAGTAATTGATTAGTACTTAAAAGTGCATTTTTATCATGGTTTTATATTATCATTTTGCACTTGAAGTATCAATAACTCGTTAACTAAAGCATGTTTTATAATAATATATCTAATAATATAAGATACCTATAATTTGTGGTAAATGTCTATTTTTAATGCAGGCCTATCACATAAATGAAAGGATTGATTGATGACTTGAAGAACATAAATTGCAAGGATAAAGAGATGGCCAAACTTAGAAAAGAGATGTCGGTGCAATCCAAACCGGAACACTGTTCGGTAAATGGGTCATATCTGGAGCTATATATCTCAGATTTAGGTCCAATTTATATGGATAAAAAGGTAAGACATAGGCCTACAACTTTCATATGGAGCCCAAGATCTAAAAAGGCCATTATCAAGTCCAAATTGTAGCAACAACAAAGAAGCCCGAATCTGTCTTCCAACCCGAGCACTGTTCGGTATTTTGACATATCTAGAGTTCTAGAAGTCCAAATGAGCTGAAGTTTTTACACAAGAAAGCTGAGACAATTGCCTACAACTTTCATGTTTGCAACTGGCTCCAGTTTTGACGTTATCAATGACGTTTTGGGCAGACAAGAGAAGATAAGGATACATCAATCTTTTAGTCGTGTCAGTAATTATATCAATAAATAGAGTTCCAAGAATAATGGTGTGTATATATATATATAAAGAATAGTAGCTAAAATGTTTTGCAATTTTATGCTTAATGTGTATTTAATTTTTAATTAAACATAGTTCTCTCGTAATTGAAACATGCATTTCTAACCCACAAGTTATTAAAATTTACTTTATTTGTTTTCTGTTAATAAATTATAACTGTTGGGTTGAAATTTACTTTATTTGTTTTTTGTTAATAAATTATAACTGTTAGGTTGATCAAGTCAATAAGTTTCTGATATCATCATCTAGCTTATTTGTTTTTTAGAAGCAGTTGTGATGTAAAGCTATTTAAAGCCAGTTATTCTTTAATTCTAAAAAGTGAGTGAAGATACCGTTTTAGTTTACTTGCTAATATTTATTCTGATAATCAACAATAACATCATTTAAAAAGATGTTCTTAGCATTAATCTTATTTCTTAAAAAAAAATATTGAAAGTAAATTACCCATGGGATACATGATAGAGTGACCAAATATATATATACGTTTTGCAATCGTGCTCCATTGAGATAAGATAAAGGTGAAAGAAAATCTTTCCCTTGCCTCAACTTTGAAACAAATGATTACATATTTTGTGTGCAAATGTTTTCAATTATTCTTATTTAAATACTTGTAATTTTATTTTTTTATTTGAATATATAAAATCTTAATGTTTTTTTTTTATCTAATTCAAATTCTTTTGCATTATTGCTAAAATGGTTGTTAAGTCAACTCTTGATATGCTAAAATATTGAACCAAATGTGCTTAAATTTTCAATTTATTTGCATTTATTTTTTTATATTTTGGAATTTGTACTTTTATTTATATTGCATGAATATATGTTTTTTCAAAGCTTTAATATTAAAGCATTTATATTATAAATCATAATTAATTGGTGATGTTTTTCATTGAATTCCACCTAATCCCTTTATTTAGGCCATATTTTATCAAGTGAAAACTAACAAATAATTTTAACAAAAAAAATTAAATGACAAATATGTTTAAATCAAAAAATAAGAATAAGAGTAGCTGACATAAATGAAACAACATAAAAAAAAATATCAAGCATAAAACAATAGAATTATGTTTAAAAGGGTCTGCATATTAAAATCTTAATTTGAATTTTTATTACTCAATATTTTCTCTAATAAAAAATTAATATCACATATCTTTTAAGCTCCTTATATACTAAAACAATATCCTTAACAAATCTAAAAATATAATAAAAGAGTTATAATTTTGTTTTAAAAAAATCCTAAAACAACTAGGAAAATATTATAAATTATAGATAGTAACTTTTAGACTTTATTTAAAAACCTTTTCGAGCTTAACGGTTTTTAAGTTTTAACTTTATAGAAAATAGGGCATCTAGAATCTCCTAAAAAAATTTCATCACGATCCAAATAATGGATTGAATGCTATATTTGTTAACATAAGGTTGTGTGTTAGAAAAAAAAAATCCTACATCAGTCTCTTTAGGTTAGAAAGAACTCATCCTTGAGTTCAAATTGTTACTGCTTCAATCCATTGGATATCCACTCAAAAGTTACCAACCTTTTACATGTTTATTGTTTCTATTAAAAAAATCATAAATGTTAGTAGGCTTATTCATGGTTCAGTTTGGTTTGAACCACAAAAACCAACTAAACCGAGTAACTCAAATTTTAAAAAATTCAAACCAAATTGAACTGAATTTCGGTTCAAAATGAACAGGTTCAGTTTAGTTAAATTTGGTTTTTTGGCTTTAAAATCGAGAAACCTAATCACCTAAATTCCTAAAATCCATAATGCCAAACATGAAAACCGTAGAATAGATTTCCTTTACAAGAGGATATTTTACATCACATGATTCCTAATAGCTGCATTTCAATCCTCAATATATAATAATAAACAAAAAACCAAACCTAAGGAAATCCTAATGCAATTTTATATGATTTCTTAGTAACATGAACATAATCAATAAAAAAGTCAATCCTTTAATGAAATTCTAATTGAAGAAGAAAGTTTAATGAAATTAATAAGTCAAAATCAAACATATTTAACCACGCGATCAAAATAAAAAGGAGAAGGATGATAAATGGACTTTTGCATTGAGAATTGAGCTCTTTTTTGAGCTTAGGGATTTCACCCTTCTTGGTTATTGAGAAATACTTTGAATTATGACAAATGTTTTTAGCTCATGCTTGCCTACTTGTTTGGCTCTACAAATTTGCAAATGGTGAAAGACAAATGTGCGAGTGAGATACAAAACACATACCAAAATGTGAAATGAAGAGAGAAGCCAAGGAGATGGAGATGTGGGTTTTTGTTCGGCTAGAGAAGAGATAGATACAGGGGGCAGAGACGCAGAGTGGGTGAAAATTAAAAGGGAAAGGAAGAAGGGAAAACTAGTTTATGGTCTGGGCGATAGCTTTTCATGTAATGTTATTAGGGTTAAATGACTTAGTTCGATTTAGTTCACCTATTTCTATTGTAAAATCAAAATCGAATGATGGTTTTAAAAATCAGTTTAATTGGTTTTCCATCTTGGTTTGGTTTTCTTGGTTAATTTCATTGGTTTTTTCAGTTTTCTCAATTAATTGGTTTTCTTAAACACCCTTACCTCTTAGCAATATGCTTATGCAGAGACTCTAAGTCATGTGTAACACTAAAGATAATATGTTTTTCTTATTGGTTGACCTAAGTCTTTTTAGTTCTACACCACACATACCATATCGAAATCTCATGACCTAACATTGAATTTAAAATCCAATATTTTCTTTAAGCATCAACTTTAGACACTTAATTGTTGGTAATGAAAAATAGATCAATCCATTGATTTTCTTGTAGTTAAAAATGCCTACTACTTTAATATCTTTAAACTTAACTCCAAAGAACTCTTTTGAAGTATCAAAGAACTATTTACTTTCATAAGAGAATTGTTATAGATATTAACTTATTAAAATTTTAGGATTTCTACAACCCCCAAGTTCAATGATATATTAAGCTTATTCCTTGTCAAATTTTGGTAATTGTTTCCATTCTGCAAAATAACTAGATTCATAACAAAAAAAAAAGTTTCAATGTCACACATGTCCCAATCAAGAAGTCATTTCCTTTGCTCATGCCTTTAAAAATAAGTTTTTAAAGCTAACCAAAAATTTGCGATCACTTTCTTTATGATCCTCTCATTTTCTATTATTTATGTTTGCTAATTAATGAGATAATTATTTAACTTACCTCTGTAATTTTATTATCGCTAACTAAGAAATCAATTTTGTAATCTATCTTTTTTATGTTTTCTATTACTAGTTATTGCATATCTCTTTTTGAGAGAGAACCTCCTTATTTTCTCTTGCATAAGCACATCCTATTTTATAACGTTTTTTTAACTATGGTTATTCAATACAACATAACAACTAATTACTAGGAATTGTTGGGCTCTAATATTAATTGATGCAGATGAAACAACAAGTTGCGATGTCACGGTCACACAAATTAATTACCCTAGCTTAAAATACACAAGATAGTATATAGCAAGTACGGGGTCAATCTCACAAGGAAGGTTTAGTTCAATTTTTTGTGCTATATGTTATGTAATTGGGGGGTTTGATTTGTAATGATTTAAACTATGACAGAAATTAATCTAGCAAATAAAATCAATTAAAACTGAAATTTATTAAGAAAACAAATCTTGGTCACAAGCACACATCCACCTACAGAAATCAAAACCGATCTTTGAAACGAAACTCTAGTTTATATTCTGAATTTTTTATCTTTTTTTAATGTTGATTAGTTAACAGATCCACTATAAACCTAATTATAATCAACAAACAATCACAATGTCCACACTAATGATTTATTCCAATGACAGCCTTAAGATCTAGATAAATTCATTAATCTTAACAACCAAAATATTCGCAGCTTGTGTTGCTTTGATTAAATATTCTCTCTAAGTTTAATAACATAGTTCCACCATAATTATTAAACTTAGTTGCTTCACAAGTTTATATACCACAACTCCGGTTTTGATATTAAACTTAGCAATAGATTGTTCAAAATAATAACTTAGAGTCCACTCTAGCAATTAAGATAAACAATCATAGAAAATTCAATAAGAAAACAAGCATACTTATTCATAATCCAAACTGAAAATAAATGGAAGAATAAATCTCATGATTCTTGAATTCTGAAGGTTTTTGCGTCCTTGCAACCAAGAAAACAAGTTTAGCCTTGTATATATATTGAACTACTTCTAAAGATAGAAGAAAATATTATTTATAGTATGTAAAGAAGAGAGTTTGTGTTTCTTCACTTTTGGACGCTACCTCCTTTTTACGAGTTTGTGTTTCTTCACTTTTGGACGCTGCCTCCTTTTTACCCTCTTTCCCTTCTCTCTTTCTTTTTATATGATAAGAAACCTTATTCCTTATTTTACAAAATAATCCTCCTTTAAGTTGACAATTTATATTTAAGTACTTAAATAACTATTTTTCTAAAAAAGAGCACTGGCCATGCTTTAAATATTTAAGATTTAACTTAGAGGAGCTATATTGCTGAAATAAAAACTTGGATGCCTGTTTAGATGCATCAAAACATAATTTGGACATGTTCCTTCACGAAACCTGTTTGTTGACAGAATTCAATTATCATCTTTGAAAAATCATATCTCCCTCGTATGACATATTTTTTGGCTAAAATTTTGATTTTTTATAGGAATTTTAATCAGGAATCCAAAAAAATTAAGTTGCATCAATTGGACTTCTGTAGCTCCAAATATTCAAGTCGGAATGATTGAAGGTCAACATAGGCAAATTGCGAGATTTGACTTTAAAAGCTGTGATTTCCATGCTCTTTCTTATTTTATTTTCTTGCCTTAGATATCCAGAAAGGTATGGATGTTAGCTTTTTAATGCCACTGGAATCACTTCATTTTGACCTTTAGAGCTCACGCTCTACACAAAACATCGACTGAAGGTCAAGTCTGCCAATTACCTTTAATTTACTCCTTTTTGCATCTTTCATCCAAAAGTGCCTTTAAAGCATAAAACAAAGAATATCAAGATATTTTATATATAAAACATAGGCAAAACACTAGTTAAATATGGGTAAAACTATCGAATAATACGGCTGCATTACAACATGAAAAATATGATAAACATTAAAAGATAAAATAATACTGAAAAAGGTTACACAAAAAAAAAACTTAATTCAAATATATATTACTCATTATTTTATCTAATAAAAACTTAATATTATAGATCTTGTAAGCTTCTTCAAACCTCAATGATTATGAAATTTTAATCATATAGGAAACAAGGTCTATAAAATCTCTTAGCAAAGTTTTATGTAGATTTAACAGTTTGATAAAAAGTTATGCCTGTTACTTAAGGTTGAATGTTAGGAAAAAAATCCCTTTTATTAATAGTCTTTAAGTGGTTATTAATGAAGCTAAATCTAATAAATTTTGAAGGGTTGATGCCTAGTTGCTCCATATATAGCTCCTTTAACCATATTTTTTAAATGAATTTTAGTCAATCCAAATTGATCTTGTATGAAATTTTCCATAAAACAAATATCATTATTTTTTAAATGATTCATGTCATCAAATATACACATTCCAATTAAATGATGTAAGTTCCAACTATCTAAGTCACCTAGAAGAGAATAAAAGCCTGTATGGAAGTGTGGTTGCTGTTACTTTTCAAATAGCTTTTCATGTCAAAATGCATGCCAACGATGTTTTTTTATTTTTTAAAAATTATTTTTGACATCAGCACATCAAAATGATTTGAAAACACTAAAAACATATTAATTTGAAGTTGATAAAAAAATAAAAAAAAATCAATTTTTTTCAAAAGCGCTTTTGAAATGCAGAAACAAACAGTCTCTAAATACGCAAGATAGACGATTTGCATTTTAGATCTAATAATCAACAAGTGAAGGAGCCAGTTGTTATTAGTAATCCTAAAATAAAGAAAAAAGTGGAGTTGATTGAAATGAAGTTTTATTATTTAAAAAAGGAGTTAAAAATTAAATACAATTTTTCCATTGTTTTCATACATGTAATATTATAAAAAGAGGGCCCAACTCCAAGCTGTTTAATAATAATGGTGTTGAGTTTTTCAACCCTTTGACTTAGGATTAATTAGTTTTATTTCTTGATAAAGGCAAAGGAAGGGATATAATTTAATGGTATGGTGACACCTTGACATAATAAAAGTTATCAATTTAAGCCTAAAGTCAATTATAAAATTAAACAAGGGTATATAACAAAGGATCCTTTTAGTGTGATTAAAAGCAAAGAGTAGGCATAAGACCATTTATTAATATTAATATTCCATATAGCTCTATATTTTTTTTTACTTGACTCAAATGGATCGGATTATGAATCCAATTCAACAATCCTTAACACACTTATTTGTTCCATCTCTTTTTACTTCAAAAACAATGACTAACTTTTTAGCAATTAAATGTAACAATATTAAACTTTTTATAGTTTGGAAAAGTTATATTTCTTTATCTCTATAGGAAAAAAGAATATGAAATATAAAAGAAAATATCAATCAAATCAATTACAAGAATACCAATTATAGTGTCGATCAACCAAAAAAGAATCATTCTCTACTGATTTTCCTTTTAGCCAATCCATTTTCTAACCTTGGTACAGAACTAAAGTTAGTGAGTGTCGCACGTCCCCCGCGCAACAATTCGGCGATTTTTCATTCTGTTTCCTTGATTTGGTGTCTTGGAAGTCGCCACCTAGTATTTTCTTGAGGATTACTAGAAAACCCGAATTTACTGATCGTGGTCAGAGATTAGAGGGTAAGGGACTGGTTGTGGCTAGGGAAGGTATTAGCACCCCTAGCGCACCCTACCTGAAATAAGCTGCTTTGCGGTTTGATGTAATTTAAAAATTTGAAATATTAATTAAATTCTAAGGTTTTAATAAATCAGTTATTAAATTCCATAATTCATAAAAACTTGTTATTACATTTTTATGGAAAATATAACTTAATTTTATTTATCCTTAAGATATTTAATCATATTCAAATTAAACATTTAATTCTTTTTATCTTTTTTTTTTATTTTTATAATTCAATAACATAAAAAAAAAATACAAACACACGCCACTTTTTTACTATGCATCGGTTTTACATATTACAAAACAACAGAAATTAAATAAAAATACTAAAAGTAATTCTACAAACAATTTCCATCATGTGAAAATTACAGAAACAAACACCTAAACATCCGGGAATTGCAGAGGGCCTCTGGAAGCTGCCGGAACAGTGGCAGCGCGTTGATTCACGCGCCGCCGCGAAACCAAGAATGGGGAACAGGGGGTCTGGCTCGGCCTCTTCTCCCCTTCCTTTCCCTGCAGGCGGTAGATCTTCCAATCACCTGCAAGACACAAAAATCACAACCAGTCGATTTTATTTTCATTTTTCTTTTCTTCCGCTGTCTTCTCTCTTCCTCCCGGTTCGTTTCCCTCTGCTGGTAGCAGATCCGGCCGTTGGTTCATGGTCCAGATCTGCTACATGGGGTTGAACCGATGAAGAAAAGTCGGGGATTGCTGGGTCTTCACGAGTTGGCGGCTGGTTCAGGAGAATGGGCAGTTGAGGCCGAGTGAGGAGAGAGCTGGGTCTCCTGGCCTGTGAGTTGCTGTTGTATCCTTCTCTTATTTTCTTGTTCTTGCTTCAAGTGGCGGCAAGACAAAAGGGGCAGTCAGCTGCTAAGCTTTTGTCCGGTCTGTACGGTGGAGACCTATGAGGGTCGGGTGCTGGTGGTTGGTCTCCTGTGTCGGTAGGCGGCGGTGTTTCTTGGCTGACTATGGGAGATGACAGTGGGGAGGGGGAACCAGCCGCGGCCTCTAGCTCTGTTTTTGACCAAGGGAAGGGGCCAAGCTTCAGCTGATTTCAGGAGAAGAAAAGGAAAATGAGGAGAGGTAGGGGGGTTTGCCGTGGCTTTTTGGTTCTCTTTGTTTTTGGCAAAGGGAGGGGGTAGCCTTCTGTGCTGGTTGGCTGGGGAGGTCTTTTGAACTGGTTTTGGGGAGAAAGGTGCCGAAAATGGCAGAAAGAGGGCAGAGGGCTGATGGAGAGACTAGGGACAGTCTCTCCGGTTTTCCTCGAGGAAGGGGTGAGCTGCGGCTATATCAGGGGAAATGGGGGGAACGGTGATGGGCAGATGACAGGGTTGGTCTTTTTAGCTATTGTTCTAGGGCGGGGGGCGGCTGCAGGAGAAGAAAGGGATAGGTTTTTTTTTAGGGTCTTTTTTTTTGGTTTAGCTGTTCCCTATTAATTTTCTCCGCCCCTCTTTTTTTTCTCTGCACCTCCTCCCTCCAAATTTTTCTCCTCGTGTAAATTTCTCCACCCCCTTTTCCATTTACTGTAGCAATATTTATAGTAGAAATATTTGCTAGGTTTTCAAACTACTCCTTCAATTTTTCTTTTCTTTTCTTTTTTTTTTGTTAATTTTTATTATTTTTTTTGTATTTTTTAAAGCGAGCAATATCAACGTCGACTAAATCAGTGATTGTAAAATTTACGCGTTAAAAGTTGAACGCGTTTGAAATACCTTTGAAAATTTAATTTTTCTGAAATGATGTTGAAAATGCTAAAAACAATACAAATATATCAAAGTGCATTTTTTTGGGGTTTTTCATTGTTTTTTTCCTATTTTTGATTTCTTCTGAAAAGTTATCAAAAACATGGGTCAAAAATTGGGTAGCAACAGTGAGCAAGGAATCCTAAATACTATACAATTTATTTTTCTGAGTCTATTTTCACGAGCGACCTACCCACACGCTCATCCTACACATTCTCACATTGGTCTATTTTCACGAGCGACCTGCCCACATACTCATCCCACACATTCTCACATTGGTCTATTTTCATGGACTATTTTCACGGGCGACCTGCCCACACATATACACACTAGTCTATTTTCAGGGGTGACCTGCCCAGACATACTCATTGTGGTCTATTTTCACGGGCGACCTGCCCACATATACTCATGCTGGTCTATTTTCACGGGCGACCTGCCCAGACATACTCACACTGGTCTATTTTCAAGGGCGACCTGCCCTTTTGATTGGGTTAACCTGAGATCCCATCTGGCAATCTCCTTTAACCAGAACCAAAATTGGTGTGTAGCTCGGTCAACCTAAAATCCCATTTGGGAATTCCCTTTAACCAAAGCTAAGCTCTGTGTGTGCTTGAGTTAACCTGAGATCTCATCTGGTGATCTCTTTTAACCAGAATCGATACAAAGATGTGTGTGTGGGCTCATTGTAATGGGTGACCTGCCCAGTTGAAAGATGATGGTCTCATTATGATGGGTGACCTACCCCAAGAAAGATGGTCTCATTATAATGGGTGACCTACCCAAATGGAAGATGATGGTCTCATTATGATGGGTGACCTACCCCAAGAAAGATGGTCTCATTATAATGGGTGACCTACCCAAATGGAAGATGATGGTCTCATTATGATGGGTGACCTACCCCAAGAAAGATGGTCTCATTATAATGGGTGACCTACCCAAATGGAAGATGATGGTCTCATTATGATGGGTGACCTACCCCAAGAAAGATGGTCTCATTATAATGGGTGACCTACCCAAATGGAAGATGAAAAGTGGTCTCATTATAATATGGGACCTACCCAAATGGAAGATGAAAGGTGGTCTCATTGTTATGGGTGACCTACCCAAGTGGAAGATGAAAGGAGGTCTCATTGTTACGGGTGACCTACCCAGGAAAATGCAAAGATTTTTTTTTTTAAAAAAAAAAATGGTCTCATTGTTACGGGTGACCTACCCAAATAGAAAATGGAAAAAACATGAAGTGGTCTCGTTGTAATGGGTGACCTACCCAAGTAAAAACATGGAGAATGGTCTTATTGTAATAGGTGACCTACCCAGAAAAAATAAAAAGCGGTCTCATTATAATGGGTGACCTACCCTGGTAAAAACGTGAAGAATGGTCTCATTATGATGGGTGACCTACCCAGAAAAAATGATGATGGCTCAAAGGCGCACTTGAAATGAGGTAGGGTTAGAAAACACACTACCCAAGAGATGGTGGCTCAAAGGCGCACTCAGAATGAGGTAGGGTGAAAAATGCACTACCTAAGAAATGGTGGCTTGAAGGCGCATTCGGAAGGAGATGAGGGCTCAAAGGCACGCTCGAAAGGAGGTAGGGTTAGAAAACGCACTACCTAAGAGTGAGGGCTCAAAGGCTCATTCAAAATGAGGTAGGGTTAGAAAATGCACTACCTGAGAATATGGTGGCTCAAAGGCATACTCGGAAGGAGATGAGGGCTCGAAGGCACACTCAAAAGGAGGTAGGGTTAAAAAACGCACTACCTGAGAGTGAGGGCTCAAAGGCGCACTCAAAATAAGGTAGGGTTAGAAAACGCACTACCTGAGAAATGAGGGCTCAAAGGCGCACTCAAAATGAGGTAGGGTTAGAAAACACACTACCTAAGAAGTGGTGGCTCAAAGGCGCACTCGAAAGAAGGTAGGGTTAGAAAATGCACTACCTGAGAAATGAGGGCTCAAAGGCGCACTCAAAATGAGGTAGGGTTAAAACGCACTACCTAAAAGGTGATGATGAAACACCGATATGACAATGCTAAAAACAATGCATTATGATCAATATGCATGTACACGTACCTGAGAAATATAGGTCCCCCCTTCTTTGATGATCCATCGTCATAGGGTGTCTTTGTTTGTTTTCCCAAAGCTTTCTTTGTTCTTTCCATGCATTGGCTCATTCATGTGATAGCCATCACTCAATTGTAAATGCAGTCCCCATCTTAGGCTGTCTTCGACGGTTACTGCTCTCGTTGTTCATCAAGCTTGACTCTGCCCCTAAGTGTGGTGCTGCTTGATTCATTATGAAGGATTTTCTCTCCTGAATTCTTCTGAGAATTATCCTTTGATTAACTGTTGGTCTCTTGCAAACACCCATCAAGATTGTCAATCAGTCATGAACTTGTCTCCAGTTGAAACATACCCTTCAAGTATGTTATCATCAGCCTTCATGGAACTATCAAGTCATCCAGACATGCATCTCATAACTTATAGTAAAAAGCTCATCGTTGTAAGCTAAATGTTCTTCTCCATGGATTCCTCTTAGCTTATCAAATCAGATCGTGCAAAGAAATGTATTGTAATTAGCAATGATCTTCATCACCCATATTCATGCTGTGAAGTGTGCATTTAAGCCAAGATGAAGATGTCCTTCAGATGCAGCGTTGCTCATCAAGTGATGCTGAACTTCACTTGATCACAAACTGTCTTTGAACAACATTGCCCCCAGTGATGATCTGAATGCTCGTTCATCTGTCTATACTCAAAAAGTTTTTTCTTTGTCATTGCCAGATGCTAAACATAACTTTGATGGACTTTGACGACTCATCATCTGATTTTGCTTTGCCCCCTAGCTGAGCTGAATACTGTTTGTTTTCCTTCTTAGAGTCCACTGTATTGTCCCAAGGTGTCTTAACTTTTCAAGGAGTGTTGAGAAGAGTTGATGTCATTTCATGTCAAGGATTTCGCAAGCTCAATCGATGTTCTTCTTTGTTTGACAATCTTGTTCTAGAATCAAATCTCATTTTTCAAAGATCATGTCTATTCACATCTAATTGTTGAAATGAAATCAGAGAGATGTCAATTTTCAAAAGTATTTTTTGGAAATCAAGCTTGTTTGGTCAAAGATCCAACACATGCTATTCAATGTAGTCCTTCGATTGTCATGTATTTCAAAAACAGAAATGACCCGTTGTAAGATTAAAATGACTTTTTTCATGGTTCTTTGTGTCAGTTTTAATCTTTGATCTTGGGTATATCTTTTGATAGTCTACGATGAGGTGACCTTCTATGAATTTCAAGAAACAAAAGGCTCAAGTCAAAACTTGAGGATTCATCAAGGAAGTTGTTTTCTTTTTTAGCACCAATTTTATCAACATGCATAATAACCAGTAGCTTAGTCCATGAAGCCACGACTCTTATGGAAAACTCTTCAAGTTTTGAGATCGCCATTTATCGGTTCAGATTGCTTACTTGATTAAAAAGGGCTTTTAAAAGCACGTAATGTAGGCTATGGTTAATGGCCATGAAAGAAAGGAAATTCAAAAGCTCAAAAGGTGTTTGAGGGTTTCAAAGACATAAGATCAACATCAACTATTCATCAATTTTCTTTCTCTTAATGTCATAGTAGAGAAAGTGACATATAACCTTGTTAATCTCAAGTATCAGAATTCTCTTAACATAGGTCATAATGCAAATCCAACTTTTCTTTGATGAATAACCAATCTAATCTTTTCTTTTTTACACACCAAAAGACACAAAACTTGATTTTTTTTTTGTGCTGACTTCTAGCATTTGCTGTGTCTTTCTTCAATTGAAACTTCTTTTGCCTCTCCTAGAATTGATAGGCTTTCCCTTTTTTCCCTTTTTTCTTCTCTCATTTTTTTTTTACATAGCCTTTCTCAAAGTTTTCTTGGATGGCCTTCAATCTATGGCTTTTTCTAGCCCTTTCTTAATCATTAGACTTTTGTTCTAAGCCTTTTCCCTTATCCATTGACTCTAACAGTGTCTTCAAAATATCTCTCATTTGCCCCCAGTGTAGGGTGTGATCCTAGTCAGGGTTTCTTTTTGAAGAAAATATTTTACCAAGCTCAAAATGGGACTGCAAGGGATAATATTTCAAGAAATGTGAAAGGATAACAAAGATGGCCTTTTCTCATTTCAAGCAAGGTCGGTTAGAATCGATAAATTTTGACCTCGTCCAGCGTAATGATTTGGACTTATAAGAGTCAATGATTCAAGAGTCCATAACTGTTGAATCCACTACATGTCATTATGCATACTATTAAAACTCAGCTATATGAAGTGTGGTTCAGTTTCAGTAGGTATGAGTTCAAAATTATTTGGTCACCTCATGTCATTTTCGAGCATCGAGTCATTTCTGCAATCAAAATACTTTTAATCTTCAGGATTGATTAATCTTAATCGCATGTTGGAGCTTGATCAAAATATTTTATCAAAATAAAATTTGAAAGAAACATCTCATGTTTTCATAACAACAAAGAGACAATAAAAAGACATGTTTCGTTGAAGGGTGAGATGTGATCCCAAACAAAATGCAAAATGGCAAAAATCTATAACAAAGATGATTGACAATTTAACCCCTTCTTAGATCAGCTTCTCTGGCAATATCTGTGTTTTGCCATGCAATTCCGTGCACTCATCATTCTGTGGATGTTTTGGTGACAAAATGCTCGATGACATCATCTTTCACAAACTCAGCTCGATTCCTGAAACTTTTGCATTTGTTCAACTAAAATGGTCTAGGAATCCACCATGATATTCACATCTCATTTGAATTACACCTTGGTGGTTGCATGCAATTTGTCGAAGTTAGGGCAAAAAGTCTGGAATCTGGCAGATGCAGGTAGGCCAACTTGGGTGGCAGAGGAATGTCAATCTTGACAAAGACATTTGAGTAGTTGATGTTACGACAAGACCTGATTAGGAAAAAATGACTGAGGTTTCTCAATTGAGAGTCACCTTCTGATTTAACTCTCTTCATAGTTCTGAAATCCACGGTAGAGCCTTCAATCTTACCCATAGCTCTTTCAATTCTTTCGACAATCTTCACAACATCATGCCAATCTTCCAATGTTGTTGCGGTTGTATGAGAATTGTTGGAAACCCCCCACTAGCTAGGTAATCTTAGCAGTATACAGAAACATGCAGTACCACCACTATCGATGTGTGGAATCACGCGTTGTCTTAACTAGAAGAGAACATCATGAATTAAAACTCTTTCATCTCATCTTCGACTCCTCACAGACAGTTCCACAAACAGACACATGTAGAGGGAGTTCTACTCTGTTGAAGTTTTGGTTTTCTTCATGTATTTCAGCCTAGTCATGTCTCTGCTTTCTACTTCTGCATTTTCATGCTGACACTTGAAAGAGAAAATTATAGATGATTTGAAACTACTGCATCTCTTCTTGGATTTCCCACTTGCAGATCCACAAATAAATTCCTGCCGATAGAGCTCTGCTACATTGAAGTTTGATGTCTGCTCACATTTTTCAGATCAGGTCTGGCTCTTCAACCTACCATAGTGTCTTTGTGCTGAAATTGATGAGAGAGATTTTTAGAGCATATGCAACAAACAAATCCCCTCTTGCATTCCTAACTTGCAGAGCCATAAATGAATTTTTGTAGGGAGAGCTCTGCCACATTGAAGTTCGACGACTGTTCATATTTTCAGACCAAATCTGACTCTTCTGCCTACTACAATGTTTTGTTGGTGCCACTGGTGGGAGAAGGTTTCCAAGCATATGAAACTACTACATCCCCTTTTGCATGCCCCACTAGCAGATCCATAAACAAATCTCTACATAGAGAGCTCTGCCACGTTAAAATTCAGTGTCCAACCACTTTTTTTCGGACCAACATCTTATGGTGCTGAATTGGAATTGAGCTCATAGTGGGGGTGACTTTAAAGAAGACCAATGCACCATGCACAGAAGGCTAGTATCTATTGGGTGTCATTGGAAGATGTGAAGGCTATGAACAACTAACAGTGCAACTGACCAAGAACAATGGTTGTCATTAGTTGGTGACTGAAGGCATTGTTGTCGTTGTTCATGACTGAAGGAGAGGTGCAGCTTAAATGGACATGGGCAAACAGTGTTCCCACAGAAAACGGTGCAGACATTCCCTTCCTATTTGATGCTCAACACTTGTTCGGGCAGATCTGAGTCTAGCTGCTTCATCTTTGATGCTCTCAACTTCCTTTTAACAATGAGCCTTTCTCTAACCCTTTTCTTTATTTAACATCATCGTTTTTCAATCAGGGATAGCAAAGCTTATTTGGGGGACCTATTTTTCAACTCGGTGCATGTATTATAAATGCATAACATGTAATCTACATGATGAACTTGCCCCTCGAGAGGTGACATATGGTCATAACTCTTGCATGATGAGACAAGAATTTTTATTCTTGCTCAAACTCTACAAATAAAAATTTCTTGAGTGATGACCATTATGTCCCCCGTAAGTCCTGAATTCAAGATGCTTCAAGAAGGGCTTACTCAGATGCAAACAAATATGTACGAGCATACATCCTAAAGACAGGTTCTAATCTTTTTACGTGAGACAAAGGGTAGGTTTACTACTCGGTCTCTAAAAAGGGTCTCTCGTTGTTCCAGTGATCACCTTCATAAAGGCGATATAGGGGCTCAGCAGGCACTGAGAAGGTACGTGTACCAACCATCACCAGTCTAAGCACTCAACAAAGAGCTGGGATTTACACAAACTTAAACCTTGACTAAAAGTCGTAAGGTAAGCTGCTGGTCTCTCACCTATCTAGAAGCTTGTGTGTGTGCTTTCAAAAATTAAAGCTTATAATGCATGAGAGAATTCTATACAATGCATGAATAAAACAATAATAAATCAAAACATAAAAAAAATTGACACATCAAAACACAAAGCTTAGTCCGATAAAGTTGAAAACATTACCTGTCCCCAGTGGAGTCGCCATTCTGTCGCACGTCCCCCGCGCGGCGATTCAGCGATTTTTCATTCTGTTTCCTTGATTTGGTGTCTTGAGAGTCGCCACCTAGTATTTTCTTGAGGGTTACTAGAAAACCCGAATTTACTGATCGTGGTCAGAGATTAGAGGGTAAGGGACTGGTTGTGGCTAGGGAAGGTATTAGCACCCCTAGCGCACCCTACCTGAAATAAGCTGCTTTGCGGTTTGATGTAATTTGAAAATTTAAAATATTAATTAAATTCTAAGGTTTTAATAAATCAGTTATTAAATTCCATAATACATAGAAACTTGTTCTTACATTTTTATGGAAAATATAACTTAATTTTATTTATCCTTAAGATATTTAATCATATTCAAATTAAACATTTAATTCTTTTTATCTTTTTTATTTTTATAATTCAATAACATAAAAAAACAAACACACACAGTAAACCCCTTTTTAGTATGCATCAGTTTTACATAGTACAAAACAACAAAAATTAAATAAAAATACTAACAGTAATTCTATAGACATTTTCCATCATGTGAAAATGTGAAAATTACATAAATAGACACCTAAACTTCCGGGAATTGCAGACCTCTGGAAGCTACCGGAACAGTGGCGGCACGTGGATCCACGCGCTGTTGTGAAACCAAGAATGGGGAGCAGGGGGTCTAGCTCGGCCTCTTCTCCCCTCTGTCTTCCTACGCCGGCGGTGAGAGTCACCGTCACCTGCAAAAATACACAAGGCAGTTGGTTTTAGTTTTTTTCTTTCTAGTTCATGGATCTGTTTGTTTCCATTTTGGATCTACTTTGTTCTTGGTTTCATCTTCTTCTCTGCTTCGTTGTTCTCTGCTGAAGGTCGTCGCTATTGAGGAGATGATGGGGATGGCTTGGTGGTGGAGGAGCTTGACTGCTGTGTGACACGACCAAAAGATTGATGCCTTCTCCCAAGTGTAGGAGTGTCGAAGTAATAAATAACCCGGCAAGACCGGGGTCGAACCACAGGGAGGTTAATTGTACAAATTATAAACAACAATTATAAAACAACAATAACAACAACAACAATAGTAATAATAATAATAACAATAACAATAATAATAATAATAATAATAATAATAATAACTTGACTCAAATGGATCGGATTATGAATCCAATTCAACAATCCTTAACACACTTATTTGTTCCATCTCTTTTTACTTCAAAAACAATGACTAACTTTTTAGCAATTAAATGTAACAATATTAAACTTTTTATAGTTTGGAAAAGTTATATTTCTTTATCTCTATAGGAAAAAAGAATATGAAATATAAAAGAAAATATCAATCAAATCAATTACAAGAATACCAATTATAGTGTCGATCAACCAAAAAAGAATCATTCTCTACTGATTTTCCTTTTAGCCAATCCATTTTCTAACCTTGGTACAGAACTAAAGTTAGTGAGCAAGGAATCCTAAATACTATATAATTTATTTTTCTAAAAGAACCAACATTAATTAGGATAAGAGAAACTTGTCATTTGAGAAAATTAATGTCTCTTCAAGATATGACTTAATTCATATTAGAGTAGAGGCTAAAAAATGCAAAGGCAGACCATAATTAGTGTGGTGGATAGATAATTGGTGACCCAACCCCTCCCCGAGTAAAAAATATAAGGCAACTTTTGTTATTGTTGTCTGATAGCTAGAATAAATCAAGTTAATAATGAGCAAGGTTTCATATAGTGCAAATAAAAAACATAAAAATAAATTTATCTATAATATAATTTTGAAGTGAATTTTTTCCCTTTCAAAATAGAAGGTGCATAAAAGTCATGTCTCCATAAATAATATTTTTTATGTTTAATACTTAAAACATCCTTGCAATAAATTACATCTTGTACACTAGAACTAAACATAATTTGTCTTTTATCCTGTGTTATCTTTTGTCCCCATTATTTCTATCTATTTTGTTTAAGGATAGTAAAAAAATATTATCTTAGTAACGCTCCTTTTCATTTTTATCATCATGAAAAAAAAAACATCCTAGGCTATAGATAAGGCATTTTTTTTGGAAGTAGACACATCTTATATTAATATCTACCAGGTAATGAAAATCATTTTTCTAAGTTAAGAAGCATAGAAAAAAATAGAATTGTTTTTTTAAAGTCCTTATCCCTCGTACAAGATTCAAACTACGTATCCTCTATAAAAAAAAGTAGATGAAATCAACCCATGGCAAAATAACATACCTATGTAAATATAGATGCTCGTCTAAGGTTTCAAGAGAATAAAAGAGGTGATTTTGAGTGCTCATGTGCTAATTTAGGGTAAAGTAATGCTTATTAATCTTTCATGGTTAATGAACCTCTTTTAGAGCCTAATTTAATTTTAAGAGTTGATTAAAAACGAGAATAGATCGATATATCTTTCTATATTCATTCAACTTCCTTTATTGTTAGATAACCCAAATATATTTTCATCTCTAATAACAATTTTAAAGAAAAATTATATTTATCATCCTATAGTTTGGTTTAATTTACAATTATCCACTATAGTTTAAAAAATTACATTTTATATTGTGAACTTTATATATGCATTAATACTTAACATCCTTGTAAAAAAAAAAGTCAACAAAAAAATCTAATTATTTATAAAATTGTCATTATTTTTCATTTAATGGCTAAATAACTCTTATGTTAAATATTACAACTTTGCCATTAAATTAAAAAAGACTCTAGCCACCACCCTCCCCCTTTTATCCTCTATTTTCTTTTGAATTGAATGGAGATTTAAGATTTTCATACCTAGAAAAACCCATAACACAGAAATTTACAATCAATCCAAAAACCTAATATTGAGCCACTTAAAACCAACAAATCCCTTTTATTGAAATATTAATTTAATGATTTACTTTAGAGGTTATGCAATTCTCATGATTTTAGTTACAGGTTTGAAAGGTTAATCTAGTTGACTCGAGTTTATTTTCAATTGGGATTGCGGGTTTGAAACATTAATCTAGTTGACTAAGGTTATGACTTTAGTTTGGTTTAATTGAGATTTTTTCAATTTCATCATTCAACATTGGATTAATTATGAATTAAGCTTCATAATTTATTTTGATTGTTTTCTATGAGGTTATCCAGGTATTATGACTCGAATCACGTGTTTTATGAGTTAACCCGTATACACTAAGGTTGCTTTATTGTATCTTGATTTTAGATTGATTATTTTTTCAATTTCAACCTTTAATAATGAATTTATTTAAAATTGAGCCTCATAATTTGTTTTGATTTACTTTCTATGGAGTTATTATAATCTCATAACCTTAGTCTTAGTTTGATAGGTTAACCCAAGCTAACACAAGTCATCTTTTTGTTTATTTTCTATAAGGTTATCTCAATCTTATGACCCAAATCACGAGTTTAGCAGGTTAACTCATGTCAAAAAAAAAATTTATTTTTTAATTTATTTTTTTTAATTTTATCCTTCAATATTTGATTGATTTAAAATCAAGCTTCATAAATGCTGTTTTTTTTCTATAAAGTTATTCTGGTCTCATTACCCGGGTTACGGGTTTAACGAGTTAACCTAAATTGAATCAGGTTATTTATTTATTTTTTATTTTTATCTAAAACATTAGGATTGCTTATCCCAAGTTGTAAGTTAACTTAGGTTTTTTTGTCCTTTTTAGTTTTTTTCTTCAATTTCATCATTCAATATTTGTTTTAATTGCAATTAGGCTTCATTTGTCTTTTACTTTCTATGAGGTTATCTTAGTCTCATTATCTTGGTAACGAGTTTGGTTGGTTATCAAGGTCGACTTGATTTTTTTATTTTTTATATATTTTTTCAATGTTATTCTTTAATATTGGATTGATTGAGAATTGAGCTTTACAATTTGTTTCACTTTGTATTCTATGGAGTTATCCCAATCACATGACTAGGGTTGTAGCTTTAATAGGTTAACTTAAGTTGTTTATTTTTTGGTCTATTTTTAATTGATTTTTTTCAATTTCAACCATCAAAATTGGTTTAATTGAGAATTGAGTTTCATATTTGGTTTTCCTTTGCTTTTTATAGGGTTATTTTAGTCTCATGATCCAGGTCAAGGATTTGATATGCTAATTCGGTTCGATCCAATATGTTTTTGTTTCAATATTTTTTTTTTAAAAAAATATCTTCTTAATTTTTTTAATCAAACTACATTTTAATAAAAAAACAATATTTAGGTTTGTTATTAAACCTGTTAAGTTGATTAGGTTATATCAAGTCAACACCCACATAATTTAATTTTTTTTTACTAAAAAACAAGTTAGTAACACCTCAATATTTTTTTACATTAAAAGAATTGATCTAACTTGCAATATAGTATGTGTGTAATGATACATTAAACAATTAAAAAGAATCATTGTGTAGCCAAAAACAAATGGCTAGGTTAAGCATTATGAACATTTCAAATGCATCAATATTTTTAATAGGCTTAGCAAATGTGCATAAATGATAAGTTTCTTAAGCATGCACCTAGCCTTCTCTGGAACTTAAACCTTCAGTCAACTACTCCTTTACTCCTTTAGGTTTCAAACCATCTATCTAAGTTCTGGATTAAAGTATCATCTCATCTCAAATAAGACATGTAACACTCTTTTTCTTTCCCACCTTATGGCATCAAAGAACCTTACACTAAAATCATTGATTCTTGATCTAGAATTTGCTTGTTGTAAATACAAATTAAGATAGTGGAGTTAGGATTTTTTTAATTTTTTTAATTTTTTTAGGGAGAAAAAAAGGGAGGGACTGTTTTATTTATTGTAAATACAAATTGATATCTGAATATTTTTCTAAAAGTAAAAAAATATCATATCAAAACCAAATTAATGTTTTGATTTATGGTGTTTGTGTTATATTATATTTGATTTACGAGTTGTTTATATAGGGGTAAGGAACAAATTCAAGACTGAATGAATTATTACAAGATTTATGAGATTTTTTGGTTTGTTGCTTAAAAACACTAATTTGATATTGATTTGGTTCATAATCTTTGTTCATCAAATAAAAGAAAGCAGTTGTATATGAAGAGAGATAAATCATGTTTAAAAAATTAAATTCTATATTTTTTATAAATTATAAATGTGAGTAGCTTGGTCATTTTATCATATTTAATTTTCTTTTTCTAAAATTTAGGATTACTTATCCTAGGCTGTAAATTCAAAATTATAATAAGGCTATGTTTGTTTCCCGGAATTTACTTTTCGAGAAACTACATTCCAAACTTTCATGTGTTTGTTTGCCATTAAAAAAGTTAGTCAACGAAAAATACTTTCCAATCAAAGAAAAATTTGGCTTGGTTTTCAGGAAAGTGTTTTCCTGAAAAATCTGGGCGGAAAGCAGGAAAGTGTTTTCCTGAAAAATCTGGGCTGAAAGCACTTTCTGGAAGTTGTCAAAAAATTAGAAATGTCATTTTATTTGCTGATTATATTAAATTTGGTCATCTAACTTTTGATTGCTATATATATTTTGTTTTGAATATTTATTTTTTAATTTTATCTCATAAAATTTAATTTTTATATTAATTTTGGTTCTTATTTTTATACTTGTTATTTGCTTTTCCCTTATCATTTTTTTATTGAAATTTTTTATATATCAAATTTGGTCCTCATTTTTTTTATTGTTACTTATTTTATTTGAAATAATTTATGAAATGTTAATTATTATTATTATTTTATTTTCTTCATCTTTTATTTTTTATTTGATCTCTATTATTTATTTTATTTGAGATAATTTATAAAATTATATATATATTTTTTAAATTTTATTCTCATTCAAATTTTTAATAAACTTGAGAAAAATAAAATATTAATAAGTCATTTTTCAGCTCATTTTTCATGACATAACTACATCTTGGAAAGTGTTTTCCAACTTATTTTTTATTACACTGCCAAATATCAGAAAATAATTCACTTTCCTGGAATTTACTTTTCAAAATGAAACTATTTTTCAACAAACAAATGAGGTCTAAAGTTCATTAAAAAACAAAACTCATTGTCATTTAATTGTTTTTGTTATTGTTTATTATGAAGATGAACTTTATGTACAATACAGAAAATTTATAACAATTAAATCCACCAAAGCTTTGTATTATAATAAAAACTAAGAAAATCATTCAAGTTGGATTGATTTTTTTTTTTGTTAATCTAAACAATATATTTCTTTCTTTTTATCTTTTTTTTATTATTTTTTTTTCAAATATAACTCATAGAAGGATGCTAACTTGATACTGGACAAGAATATTAACAAGTAACTAAAAAATTCTATTAAAAGTATTCAATTGATGAGCTTTAAAATTTTATACATTCATATAGCAAGAATAAATAAATAAGTATAAACTCAAATAGTAAAAATAAAAATATTGACATTCAAATTAAAAAACTCATGCACACGTGTTGGATATTCTAACATGTTATATATCAACTTAAGGATTTTATTAATATAAAACAAAGGGATCTAATAAGAGCATCTAATTGAAAAAAATAGAAAGTTTGCATGATGAAACAAGAAAAATTAAATTACATATTCTTTTATTGGAAAGTTGCACACCATAGGTGATATCATTTGATTTGATTGATTAATTGTTTAGTAAATTTGATCGTGGTCAACACGAGTATTGATGAAACTTGTCTTAATTTTATTGGGTTGAATCATGAGTGAAAAAATAGGCAAGGAGTTGATTTTTAGATCTCTTTTTCATTCATGTATAATTTATTTTTTCTTCATTCATGTATAATTTATTTTTGTCAATTTACATGTTAGGATCTATTTTATGATTTCTAAGTTTCATTTAAAATGTTTATATTATGATAATGTATTTTATAGATAGAGATTATTAATTCAAGTACTTTGTTATTTTAAGATGTCTATTTATGTGGTATAATTAATTTTTTCTTTATTAATATAACATATGTGATGGTTTTAGTATGTGTTTTTTATTATTGTAACTGTTATGCTTGTAGTTATAGTTTAAAAAAATCAGGTTTAGAAAAAACACTTTTAGTTGTGGTTTTTTTCTAAAAAAAAAATAGGTTTTAAAAATATATATATTTGGTTGAAAAGACCATAAGATGGATTTTTGCATGCAAAATACATGAAAAGTAGGTCTCTGTGAATGAAAAATAGATTATTTAAAATTTTCTTTTTTCCTTGCTTTATTTTTTCTATTACATTGTTAAAAATAAAAATAAAAATAAAAAATAACATGAAATTGATGAAATAATGAAGTCAAAAACATATATAATAATACTTGGAGTAACTAGATGGTTTTAAAAACTATAGGGACTCATAACAATAAGAAGTTATGATTAATTAATTTCTTAATGAACATGGACATGCATCCTAGTTGGAATGAATTAGTTTAGATAGGGCCAAGCATGATCATTTTAATATCTTCCGCTACATATAACTGATAGAGCACAAACAAGTTAAATTAAAGAATCACAAAAGTGGTTGAGTATCAAATAGCATAAGAAAATGGACTTAAAAAAAATGAAGTACAAATTAAGATAATAAAGCACAAGCTTGAGTATCAAATTAAGAAAATGGAGCACATGTTATCTTCCATGGTGAAAACCGTTACTCCACCAATTAAAGAATTCTCTTATTTAACTTAAAGAAGAAACATTGTCAACCTTACAAAAGGATTCCCTAATGATGGTGTATGTTAAAAAAAGAATTAGTTTGTTTGGGCATGACCTAAACAAAGTAAAATAAAAGCCATTTTGTTTGTGGCTTAAATAGATTAAAATAAAAGACCATTTTATTTGGGTCATGACCCAAACAAAGTGAAATGAAAAACACTTCTCCATTTTCACCTATCTATATCACCCTATTTTTAAACTCATGCACATTAAATCATTTTTCCTCACTTTACAAATACATGCATGCAATAGAAGGAAATGGGGCAAGAAATGTTAACAAAGCTCACTTGTCATGAAAAAAGAAGATATTATAAAAAGGAAAAGAAAATATAGAAGAAAGAATTGGTTACTAAATACATATTAAAGATCCATTTTCAACACCACCAACATCATTAAAAAAATCTTGACAATATAATTCTAAAAAATACATTAAAAGATCATCAGAAGTGGCTAAAATAGGTCATTTATGCTATTTAAATGGCCTAAACAACCATTCACCATTTTGTGCCTGTTTGGGCTCTAGACTACTCGCCTTTTATGATAGTTTAGGCCAACATCCAAACACCCATTCACCCTTTCTAGCATTTGCTTTCTCTTTCTTTCTCATCCTTCTCTTTTCTTTCCTCATTAAACATAGACCTATATTTTTATTTATGAGGATTGAGAATATGATATCACATTGCCTATTGTATATGATATTTTTAAACTAACACATTCTTAGATATATTTTATACAAGTACATAATTTTATATAGGATTGACATCACTTTTACTAGTTAATGATGAATAGTGTAAACATACACCACATTCAATGTAAATTAGACATCTTCTTTCTCTTCTAATATTTATTTTCTATCTAACATGATGCGTGTTTGCACTATTCACCATTGGTAAGAAAAGATGACATCAACCCACCTCTCTCTCCTTATAATTTCCACCTTTTTCTCTCACACAATCTCTCTCCTTTTTTCTCTCACCATTATACATACACTTATAATGCTTTAGTCTTCAAGGAGTCAAAACATAATGTCAAGCTATCTATTGCAAATAATATTTTAAAATTAACATATTCTATGATATTTTATATGCAATTACACATTTTTATACTAGGTTGACACCATATTTTTTTGCCAATGGTGGACATTCATAATTGTTTCACATTCCTTAGGTTCTTACTACCCCTCTAACCACCACACATACTGAGATGGTTGCTACTATCAGAGGCAAAGAATTTGTGCTATATCCATCTCTCATGAAAAATAATTCAAACACAAGAAACCTTAACAAGTTTTATTTTTTTCATCATGCTTATTAGCATGACACTATAGAATGTCACATCCTGAAAAATAAGATACAAAGATTGATCACCAGAGATTACCTTTATTAGTTCATGAAAAAAAGAAAAAGAATATGAGAATAAAAGTAAATAAGTTTGGACATTTGATGTTCTATTAGAAATCAAATACTCCTCGAATTAGCTTTAAGAATTGCATCTTTATTTTTTAGTTTTTCAATAAAAGTAGTAATTTTTTTTCATATATTTAATGTCTCCAATAAGAAATCTCCATTAAAATCTTGAAATGTGTCTATCTAAAAGTCTCCATGATGAGATTTTCATATCTCCAAACATGTCACTATGAAAATCTCCATGGCAAGATCTTTATATCTCTAAACATGTCTTCATTAAAATCTCTAGGGTAAGATCTATATGTCACAAAACATATCTCAATTGAATCTTGATACGTGTCTTCAATATCTCTAAAAGGATCAGGGATCCTATTCTAGGTTTCCATGACCATTTGCCTTTACAAGGATTAAGGACTTTTTTACACATTTGCATGATCACTTATCTCTATAAGGATCAAGGATCTTTCTCTACTTTATATGACTGCTAAAAAAAAAACAAACTTCCTCGTGTTATGAACACTTACACATACTATTTTACTTATTTTATACTTATTTCTTATTATTATATTGCTTCTTTTGACAAAGTAAAACAATTAAACTATTCTCTATCTTGCGTAAACATTAAAAAAAAATTACAAGAAGTTTGTCACAATACAAATCAAAAGGCAACATGACATGTACAAAATGAATAAGTTTTCTTCTCTCATTTTTACTAGTTAAAATCTTTCAAACATTTCTATTTAAAAGATATAAGAGGCAAATAATGTTACATGTTAAAAACAAATTAGTTTATTTAAGCTATGACCTAAAGAATTGAAATAAAAAGCACAATCTTCAAGTTATTGTCCAAATAAAGTGAAATGAAAAACACTTTTCCACTTTCACCTCATACATTCCACCCCATTTTCACACCTATGCACATAACTCACTTTATGCACTTCTCCTTACTTTTTTGTATACATGCACACAAGAGATGGAAATGGGGCTAAAAATGTTAATACAAACTAATCTAGTATGAGAAAGGGAGAGAAGAGGGAGAAAAAAAAAAGAAAAAAAGAAAATGTTATCAATGACATATCAAAACTCAAATTTTAATACCTTTAATATCATTAAAAAAATCTCAATAATATAATTTAAAAAACAATTTGGAAGACCACAAGAAGTATCTAGAGTGAGCTCCATGTGTCGTCTAAAGGTAGTAATGCACGCGTACCTACTAGCATGGCTCATGCACTTATACACACATATATGATCATTTGGGATTTAGCCCAAGTGACCACCCACCTTTTGTGTGGCTATTTTGGCCAAAACCCAAAACCTATCTATTTTTTGTGGTTGTTTGATCCAACATCCAAATGACCTCTCACTTTTTTTTAGTAGTTTGAATCTATGCCAAAATAACTACTCACCCTTTCCAATAATATTCCTCTTCTTATTGCTTCAATTTTTTTTCCTCATATATTCTCTTTTCTTTTTTCTTTAACCATTACTCATACATTTAAATTTTTTTATTTCTCGAAGATTCAAAATACAGCGCTGTATCACTTATTATACATAATATTTTTAAAATGATTTTTTATATATATATATTCTTTGCAAAGTATATATTTTCATACATGATTGAAACTATCTTTTATAGTCAATAGTAAATAGTGCAAACACACACTATATTCAATACAAATCCAACACTTTTTATTTTAATAAATAGTTATTTCTAGCTAATGTGTTACTAAGTTTCACTAATGTGTTTCTAAAATTCACTGAATATCTTGTTAATAACATGCCATTCACTAATTTTAATGATAAATACTAATTATTTTATCAATTAATTTTTATATAACTCTTAAGATAAATTACCGTGAACAAAATCTATAACTATTTTAGATAACCAACCAGATAAAATAAGTTTTCATAAATCACATTTTCTACTTAAGCATTCAAGAGATAAAAAGTCAAAATCTGTGTGTATCATCGTGCCATCCGGCATTGATTAGATCCGTTTATTGAATCCACCTCATAAATCACATTTTCTACTTAAGCATTAAAGAGATAAAAAGTCAAAGTCTGTGTGTATCATCATGCCATCCGGCATAGATTAGATCCGTTTATTGAATCCAACAGTTTGGTTATGTTGGGCAGCCGGGGAGCAGGCTAGTCAAATATTTCAATCTAGCAATAGCATAGCCCTGCCTGGTCTTCAACTGAGAAACACTGGCTTCGAGGCTACTGGAAGGAAGATGAATATAAAGTAGAAGAAGAACCCCTTCTTCTTCACAATCCCTTTTCACTTTCCAATGAAGAAGAAGAAGAAACGACAACACCACCTTCAACCTCATCATCCAAACGCACCAGCTCAACGCCTCCTTTGTCTCGACGTTTTTCTTGGCCTTGCCATCGCCATAATCAAGATCAATTTCTTCACAAGTTTTTGTTTCCCTTACAGCCCATGTTTTTAGTTGATTATGGTGGAGGAGCTTTTCCTTGCATCAATCACTCTCCTTGGTTTGACGTGACGCTTGCTGATTTTGTGATGCCCTTTTTTCCTCTTTGTTGTTGGTGTCTTTATCAGTTTAGTTTTTAAGGTAACAAATTCCTCTTCATTATCAGGTTCAACAGGTGCTTCTTTCCTTCCTTTCACGTAGCTCTTCTGCACAATTTAATTTAATAACATTTTCTTGAGGTAAATTATTATTTCAGAGTCATAATTAAACGACAATAAGTTCAAGCCTCTTTAACACAAGGCAGTTGAGGAGATACAAAATCCTAATAGGGCTCAGGCAAAATTTAGACCGAAGGTTCAAAACTCATTTAACAAACTTTTCTGTCTGTGTCAGACTACCATCTTTCTCCATTTTGAAGTCTAGGAAGAAACTGGACTAGAGAAACATTTTCTGTGGTGATTTCTTGTACTATAATCATGATGTTGGATTCAAGAATAACATGATGTTATAAGAATTTTACTTCTTCCATTTTGGCATCTGGAAGGACTTTGTACTTTGAAGCTTGCTCCCATCACCAGGTCCAGTTATTTTAGCTCGAGGATTGAAAAGATGTCTGATAAAAAAGATGACCAACCATATTAAGATGGAGCTTGGCCTGCATCTGATCATATACACCTACCACAGGAAGCACAGGCCTAGGAAAGGGAATGCGAAACTGGCATGAGTAGCCCAGTACGCAAAGGTAGATTCCCAAATGCGTTATATTTGTTAGACTTATTAGAAGGTATACCTGAGAAACCAAAAAATATGCTCAAACGTTTGGTTGCAGGTCTTCACTAAGAGTTTGCTGTGCTCTCCAATTTTGCTTCTCTCGCAAAAGTCAAAAGGAAATACAAGTGACTCCCATTGTGTCAAAGTACATCCCCATTGGATCAAAATTCAAGGGCAGAAAAAAAAAAAAGAGGTTTAGCTTATTGCTCAACCATAAACTGAATGCTGGATAAGATGTTTTATACATATTGGTGGCAAAGTAAATTTAATTAGAAAGATCGTTAATTTAATGATTTTGATGATAAAGTTTATAGTACATCACTTTTAATATTCCGAGTGTTCACTTTTTGTTTTGTTTTGCAGGATGGTCGCTTTCTGGCTGTATGGCCTTTATGATCCAGACTGGGAATTTGAAGTTCCAAGCACACATCTGTTTGGTTACAAATCTGGTACTAAAATTGTGAGTTGAATTGTACGATTTCTACCATTTTATCTAACATGTAAAGATCGAATTATCCATATGTAAAAGTTTGGTTATATCAGCCAAGATGCTGATGTTACTGTTTTCTCTTTTCTCAACCTGCCATGTCACATGAATGATTAGTTTTTATCGTCTCTGGGATTGGACTTTCTTTGGTTCAGCTTTGTTAGTGGGCCATTCTTCACCGGAAGCATGTTTTCTGTTGATTTATCAGCCATTTTCTGCTCAAACAAGGTCCTTTTTCTCCATCGCTGTTTGGTTTTTTTTTCCTTTTTCTTGAATTGTCATATAAAATTCTCTTGCCAAGAGAATCCAGACTACAAGAAAATAGTTTTGAATCTGTTTTTGTGGAATACATAATGGATGTCTTGTTTGATTTCTGGACATAAGTGCGACTGTCTCTGATCTCTTTCTTTTCATTCAGTTTTTGCCCCCAACTAAAACTATGCCCAATGAAACTATCTGAACAGTGTCACAACTTTTTAATATATTGAACTGCAATCAAGTAGCAAAGGTAGCAAGAAAACTGTCAAACAAGACCTGACAGCTAAGCTGGTGCACTCGGTTGACTGCCCATTCTTTATCGTTAAACAACTAGATGACTGTTTAGCATTTTCCTGAACTCCATTTTCAAAAGACGGCAAAATAAAACTTGATTTTCTTTCATCAGAATATACTTATGGTTTCTTAGCTATTACCATTTTTTTTCCAATGGAATTCTTGCTATTGTCAAGCTTTAATTCTATCATTCTCCCTGGTATATGGAACTGACTTAAACCACTGTATCTTGTTTTATAGGTGAATTGTGGAGTGAAGGAAGTCTTGAAAGTTCCTTGTAATGCAGTTGGCCTGATTGATCGATTTTTTCTTTGTGAGCATCATCTATATCCGCACCCTGTGTATAGATGAACAATGGAGATGTTCTGAGGTACTCTCTAACACATAACAATTACATTGTTTTCATAGCAATGTAGTGTTAATTTTCCTGACTATAAACCTCTAGTACCAGATTCACCTAGTTGGTTCCTTTGCTCCATTTGACTCCAAGGGCATCTTGAGGTCAGATAAACTGCAATGCTTTCTCTTGCACCATTTCTTATGAATCACCAGATTATTTTCTCCATTATAATAACATACATTAAAGCCAAGTGCCCATTTCAGATGCTTTCACTGTACAAATGTATAGTGATACAGCTCTTAGCATGTCAGCAAATAGTCAGCTCCTTTATTTATTATTATTTTTTTCCAGTTTTGAAAAACTTCACATGGGTTCCTTGGTTTTTGCCAATTATCATTTAGGTTTCCCAAATTTAATAATTTATCAATGAGGTCCCTTAAGTATCACATATATTTCAATGGAGTCTGGTCATCAACTTTGGTTAATATTTTATATCATTGTATGCGCTCAAACAAAACTGGATTGATGAGAATTTGAGATTTTTAGATGAAAGACCTAATTGAAAAATGTGGTGACACTCAAAAAATGAAACTGATAAATAGATAGATTTAGATGAATTTAAGAATCAGTTACTATGTTACGAAAGAAAATTAAATGCTCTGATGTTTATCAACCACATGGAGGACAAATAGATTATACTAATATATTAAAATATAGAAATATCCATAGCAACTTGAGGGTGTCATTCTAATTGATTGCAAAAAATGAAGGAAAATTTTCTGCTGAAATAGCATTTCATTTACATAATCTTTGGACACCAAAAAAAGAAGAAGAAGCTTTTGTGTCAGTGACAAACTTTAGTGTTGATTTCTTTTCTTAACAATCTTTTCAGTTTCTTGATGGCTTCTATAACATGTTCTCTTTGATTGCAGTTCGGTCGTATACTTGTTCATTTTAAGGTATGACACATCTTGTTCTATAATCTATAGTGCATCTGTGGGTACCTTTTGTTCTTTTACTATGTGCATGGTGCACCAATTTGTGTCAACATTATGGTTTGATGGACTTGGATAACAATATTTATCTTTCTTGTTTGCTGCAGGGCCACATGCAGAGGCTGTATTTGTGGTCGGCATGTTCTTTCACTGTACATTACTGGATATGTGTGAAAACTTCTTGGTAGATTTCCTATTTTAAATATTAATTTAACATCAATGATGTCTACCAGGATTCTCTCCTTTTCCGTTAAGTAATATTTGTGAATATTTCAGGTGTTCCTTTTTATTAACCATTATATATTTTGAGCTATGTGTGCATTAGAGCGGAAGCATCAGGCTTGGCTTTAATGATTATCTTTTACATAGTAAGTTTATCATTCGCTTACTACCTAATAAACAAATAGATAAATAATGAATAAAAAAATTCTAGCGTTGCACCTGGTAGTTCTCTGGTTATTCAGAAAAACTTATGATATTAAATTGATATACCATGCACTTGCTTTCTTGTGTTCAACAAGGAGATCGTATTGACTCATATCACTTGGCCTGAGCTATTCATACAATTTAATTGGGTTAAAATCAGGGAAATTATGATAACACAGAAACAGGCGGTTTCTTCTTGACATGATTATGGACTGAAAGCTTCAGCTTAGTTTTAGTGGTGTTTCGTCTGTTCTGATCTATACCTGCATTCAATACATTGACATGGCTTACTTGTTATCGATTTACCACCAACATGGCTAAATAAGTAGGTCTACAGAGGTTCGAGTCCTTGGTTGCTCATATGATGGCCACTGGAAGTTTACATGGTCGTTAACTTCAGGACCCGTGGGATTAGTCGTGGTGCGCGCAAACTGGCCCGGACACCCACGTTAATCTAAAAAAAAAAAAGAAGTAGGTCTACAGAGCTTGATTTATCTTGTTATAATGTCTGAGCATCTTCTTTACCTAAAATTTCATTGAACTTGGTAAATTAGGTTCCCATTAGAGCTTTGGAATTATCATGGCTTTTGAGGTTGAGGAAGAAATAGTTTTACAAGGATTTAGGAAATCTCCCTGCCATCTATAGGAGATTGGCTAGATCTTAACTTGGATTTATTACTGGCGTGGTTGACAACATTAGAGTTTTTATCTGTTTATATCCATACTCTTGTTAGATACACCGACATGGCTTGCTTCCCATCACATGAAGATGTTGTAACTATACAACTCTCAGTCCCATTGTTTTGTCATCCCCTTTTCTTTTCTTTCCCACTTTTGACACTTCTGGGGCAATCTGTATTGTGTGCAGTGGAGGGATTTTGAAAAGAACAAGAGACTGAAGGAGATTGGCATGAAAGAATCATTTCAATTCAACCATATTTTATGCAGGTTGATGTCTAACATTTTAGAAAGCCCACAATGGTACTTCAGTGGATGGGAATGAATGCACTCATCATTTATGCATTGGCTGCATGTGACCTTTTCACAGCAGCCATTCAAGGTTTCTATTGGGGTTCACCAGAAAACAACTTGGTAAGACTGTTTCCTACTTGGCTGCCAGTCCTGTTCTGAGTTATTCCTTCTCCACCCAATCTCTCCCCAAAATAAATATTTGTTTGTGTAATGGCTGGCGTTCTGCTTATTGGTGCAAGTTTCTGCACTATGTGAACACATGCAGAGGATGATCCACCAACATGTTTAAGACTATTATTATTACACAATCTTTCAACCATTGATTTTCTTCAGTCGAATGGCTGATACAATGTCATACCTCATAGACAATTACCGCCTACAACTAAATATGACATGCAGGTTACTGTTAAAACATACCACTAAATTAGAACATACCACAGTTACTGTTGCTTCTCACTATTTCATTCTTTCCCTTCAGATCTATAGTTTGCTGAACCTATAGTCAATGTTCTGAATGTTTTGGTGCTGACAACTAAATATGACATGCAGGTTGATGGCCCATAATCGCTGTTGCAAGCCATGTTCCATTCAAAGAAGTGGAGCACCTTAGTTTTGTACCAGTGGAGATTTTATTTTGAAAGGCATGTGAGACTGCATGGTATTGTAGATGCTGCTTGTTCCCTGTGAAAGACTAAATTATACATTGTTATTCCTGCAACAGTGTCTTGTTTTGTTCAGTGATATGCCTAGTGATCTTTCGCTCATCCCCCCAAAACCTGTGTAGAGGTGGGATTTGATCCGAACCTCCGGAAGACAACCTTGAGCCGCCTTTGTGTTATATTGGATTAGCTATCGTCCTTCTTTTTCAATGTATCAATCTTTCCTTCATTTTTGTAATCATTTCTACCCTTCTTTAAACGGGGTAAACGATGATCAAAGTCAGGATTAATTTAGTCTTGAGATTATTGGCGTCATCTTTCCACTTTAATTCCTAGTGGCAACATAGAGACGTAAAATTAAAGAAAAGGGAAAAAAAAAAGATCACTGCGTACAAAGGTGTTCCGGATAGGGAAAAAGGCATTGGATTGTTTCAACCTTACTTATTCCTTAGAGCTGGAAAAAAGAGATACAGTAAAATACGAAGACAAGCCCTGTTCGGAGGCTTTCCTGTATTCACAAGGGGCAGCAGAGTATCAACATTAGCCCAAAAGTTGCGCGTCGCAAGTCTCCCCTCCCTCTCTCTCTGTGGGTCGCCAGCCTTGTTAGTTTTGACCGGTGATTAATCATAGCAAATTGCCAAGCGTGTATTGATATTTATGTGACCTCCACCTGCAGGAGGATTTCGAGCTCCTCATCATGAAAAATATTATTGCGAGGTGCCTTGTCTTCGCCAAAAAGGCAAGCGAGAGGCAGCCACAATAATGCCATAATGGTTGATTGTGCAGATCACAGATTAACGGCTTTGTTTCTTCCTTTTCAAGATAAGTATCACTTCTTTGCTAAAAGAGTCTTGCCATGGAGTTTTCTTTCGGCGATAAAAAAACTCTGCCAGCTTCAGATTCCACCAGGCAAAGATCACAAAGTTTTATGCTCACTTCTAATCCTTTCTTTTCTAACTCGTATATAATCACTCGCCTTGTATTCCACACACCTTGTAGAGCTACAGCCTCGCGAAACTCCTTCCCCCTATTCAGGGAAGCGATTAGACGAGAGAGAGAGAGAGAGAGAGAGATGGCAACTGAAAAGGCAGATGTTGAGGTTTCTGACACCAACAACGACAGCATCCAGAATACCTCAACGCAAACCTCAGTTAACAGCGAGACACCGACATCAGCTGTCCCGCGCTTTGGAAAAGCGCTTGCACACAGAGCCCTCTATGGTTCGAGCAGCCGCCATGGTGGAAGTCGAAAGGCTAGATCCAGTGATGTGAAAACATTACCAAGTAGGCTAAGCAAGGTTTCACTAGCTGATGACACAGAAAATAGGGAATGAGTGCTTTACTGTACTGATCTGTGCTAAATTTCTGTGTAATGGGATATTGTAGAATTCGTAACATTCCAAACCAATGTACAACTCTGATGCTTAATAGATATCAGTAGATAAATATTAGTTTCTATTGTTCTCTAATAACCAGCCACATGGTCTAACATCAGTCAAGGAGCCAAGATCACCAAATCCCTCGTAAGGAAAAACTATCTGTGGCCACACTTGCCACTTCTCTTCCCCTCAATGAAAGCAATTCTGAAAACCAGAATCCATCAGTACTCTGTATCAGCAGTATCCATAAATGCAGACAACACTGAAAGACAATATCGGTTCCGTCTCTGCGTTCAAACAGGTTTGCAGCACCAATGGTTGACAGGGCAAGTGCAAGGCAATCGACGTCATCATCCATTCAACACGGAATTCCCTTTTGAGTAAGACGGTGAATTCCCTGATTTGGCTATTGCAAAACATCAGTGTGGTCATATTATCACCACTTCTCACAGGAGTGGAAAAGGGTCAAGCATCCGTGAAATGAATCAAGAAACCATTGTGCATGAAGTTTGAAAATGACAAGTAGAGAAAGCATAACACAAAAGAATCCCATCATTGAATATATGCTGTATTTACTTGATAACCTGGTTTAGAATCACCCAAGGTAGATCATCCACCAGCCAAATCCATAAAAGAAAAAACTACTGAACCAATATCGATCATAAGCAGCTCAGATCAGCGATGCACAATTCAGACCACAAAAAAATATGGGAAACCTGACAAGACCTTATACTGCTAGATTTGCGGTTGTTCAAGCCTTGACAGAAGCCCTGTCACCATACTCTGACCTGTAGGGTAGTTTAACTAGCACATCAAGAAAACAAAAATTCTTCAATAACCTTCCCATCCAATGAGGGAGAAACATAACCAGGTTTTCCAGATTATAAAACCAATCAATTGCAGGGAATGTATCACACGCTGACCATTCCAGCCTCTTTATTGGATAAATGCAACTAGTTTCTTTTTCCCCTCAATTCCAGCTACTTTCAAAGAAAGATCCATGCATGACAAGAACTAGCCTAAGAAAGAAGAAAGAACTAAATCACTGTTGATTTGACCAGCCCAGTTTCTGATGTGATTTATTAAGCTCATTCCAGAGTAGGATGAATACTATTTTACTAGCTCAAATAAACGGAACTATGCTTGGCAACCATAAAAAACCATCAGCAACAACTACTAGAAATGGATTTTTTTTTTAAAAAAAAAAAAAACTATCAATCTAATTGAAACATTTAGTTTGCACCAAATATGGAGTCCAATTTTTTTTTCCCCTCCACAAATGACATCATATGCAACAACAGGTTGGCGTCTAATGCAAAAGAGGTGGTAATTCTCAACTCTATCAGAGATAAGGAATATGATCATTCACCTTGCATTATATGACAATAATAAGCTTCTCGATTTTTCTAATACTTGATAGAATAATTACTAGATCTCTATACAAAAGAAGCGGAACAAAATTTGCAGGAAAAATTATAAACTGCTGGTGTTAATCTGACAGCATAGGGCTGCCTACGACTATTACTTCACGCATCTATCAATCTCCAGAAACTTACCTACAGAAATCCTAGTCCATCTCCATTCAAATCACCACCTTCCATCATTGGACAATCAGTTGCATCATGTCCATACTGTCCACAGCAAGGCACAGAGCAACGCCTACGTTTCCTGAAGATATTAATGCCATCTCTCAGTCTTCTCTCTTTCATCTTTCCCAAAGTTAAAGGTTCATGAGAATTTCCATCAGCAAAACCATGGACAAATCCATCAGAATCTTCAACCTCTGGAAGTATCAAAGAGTCAGATGGACTATTATAGCCAATATCATTACAACCATGTCCTGGCCTAGGAAATTCCTTGATACGAGATAACACCTCAGCAACTTGATCACAAGCAACATCAAGACGTTCTTCGGTCTCTATTGATTCTGTAAGAAGTGTTGAAACCATGGACTGTAATAACTGAGCCTTTTCTGCATGTTCTTCTGAAGTGAAAGTCTGGAAGGGCTTGGTCAAAGAAGCACTGACATCACGCCAACGAACAGGTAGATATCGGTCCGGAATGTGAAAGCAGTTGTTAGTTGATAGAACACGGAGAACATGTCTACAAAGAATTCCTGAAAACTCAAACAAATGGCAGCTGCAGCTAATGAATTCATCATGAGGAATCCAAATAACTTTGCACCCTCCATCCATATCAGTATGGATTCTCACGATGAAATAACTCTCATCCACCATTAGTGATGCATATTGTGGAGCCAACACAAGCTCTTCTTGTAGTTTATTAAAGGCATAAGGTGTTAGAACAGTTGCAGCATGAGATTCAATTGGAGATCCCATTTTAAGGGAGATTTTATGAACCTTTCTTTGTGTCTTTTGTCTTGGTCCTGGTTCCTTGAATTCAACAGCAGCAGCTACCTGAAAACAGAAGGTTAAAATAACAAAATCTGACAACATTAAGCATGAATATAAGAGAAAAGGTTGTACGTCTCCTACCTGCTCCACAAAGTTATCAAGAGACTGAGCATTCAAAACCCGCTGGATATAAGCATTTATGCACTCTGACTGAAAAGTACTGGTCATTCCAGCAAAAAAGTAGCACCTCAAGTATGGCAGTGCCCAAAATGTGCGCAATGCAAATAAACTGATGATGTGCTTATTTCCATGCATTCCATATGCATCAACCATGTTTCTCCATCCAAGTTCAAAATCCTCCACCAACTGCAAACCATAGAGCCGGTGGAATTCAGCCTTCCATTTATCATATTGTGATCCAAGAGGAGCAGAAAACCAATCAGAGAACTTTGCAATGATATGCCATATGCAAAAGGCATGCTTGGTCCCTGGCATTTCAACAGAAATGGCTTCTTTAAGCCACATATTTTGATCAGTTAATATAGTTTCTGGGGCCTTTCCATCCATGAACTCCAAGAATGTCTGTCATAAAAAATTTGAAGGAGGAAACAGCTAAGAAATGGTTATGAGACATATTCAAATGCTTCAAGAAAAAATGCATAACCAAATTTCAATAGTTGGGACTGAAGCTTTCTTGAGTTGTATAGTGAAACTGTTGGTCTTTAAGATGGCATACAAAAGTTGGATGCATGAGGCAATGGTATTGTCTTCAAGATGATGGATCAAAGAAATAAATGCAAGAAAATCCTAATTGAACACTTTTGTGGAAAAAAAATTAAATGCACTTGCTATCAATCATTCTAAAGATGATATCCAGACTTAGGAGAAAAAGAAACAAGACAGTGGTTTTTAGATTGAAAAAAAAAAGCATAAGAAAACAATCCTGAAGAAGTGAGAGAAAGGGCAATAAAAAACTGTCTTGTGCGGCTCATGTAGCAGGGATTTACAATGTACTGGATGCATATTACATTGGAAAGGAATGACAATTAACTCATTTATGAAAGGAAATAAATTGAATTTTTTGAATGAGGTCATAGAGGAAAAAAGGAAAATGTGTTTGCAGGTGTTACTTGTTTGGAAAGATTTATTGCTAAATTCATGTACCTGTAGCTTTCACAGAACCCTTCATCACTATGTAGCTTACTTGACCTCGGGCTGAATGCATGAGAGCTATGGTCGAACAAAAAGGGGATTTGATTGGTTTGAATGATTATAATGATGTCCTATGCATGAAAGTTACAACAACATTGCAAAAGATCCCACACCTAAAGCAATGCTACACAGCTCCTTACCTTCAATGCCCAGGAAAAAGACTCTGTATTTTCATCCCGCAGAAGCACACAACCAAAGAAACAATTAGTTCCATGATTGTCCACCCCAATCCAAATCCCTAGAATCATGTCATAGGTATCCAAACGGTGTGTTGTGTCAAAAATTATGGAATCTCCAAAGGCCTCATATGATTGAATAGATGAAGCATATGACCAAGCAATTTGCTCCAAGCGTTTATTTGCATCAATGTGGAAGTTGTACTTGAAGTTGGGATCATTGTCCTTCTTGTATTTGCACATTTCAAGAAGGTCAATAGCATCATTATCTCGATTAACATTCCTAAAAGATTGTAACAGGTTTCTGACATCTATTTCTGTGAATGGTAAACAGCCAAGTTTAACACCCTTCTCTAGTTCCATTAACCTCAACATTTGTCGAACCGACATGCCAGCTTTTGCATACATGCAAATCCGACTTTTTTCATCTGCAGACATGGTGCAATAAGCAGGAAGTAACTGTACTTCATTTGATTTCAGAAGTTCATGGTTGTGGATGTTGCTAAAACCAGTTATACGCCATTCAGGAACATCAAAATCAGCTCTTTTAACTATTCGCATGTATGCTTGGCATCCACATCGAGATGATTTTCGATTTCTTTGCAGCTTTCCATCATCCGAAGCTTTTATCTGAGGATAGCCACCACGATGGCATGTGAAATCCCTTCTTGTGATTCCCCTACCTACACCATCTTTTCCTCGAGTGCGGTGGCGTCTGATTGAAAAGCCACATTGCTTTGCAAAACTGCAATAAAATTCATATGCGGCATCTTGGGAAACAAATCTCTGACCAATAAAAGGGACAAGGTTAACAGAAGTTTGCCGTGACAAAATTGTGTCCTCTGGCACTTCCTCCACAGTTCCAATATCATCTGGGCATGAATCCATGCCACTTTCAGAAGTTTCTTTCACTACATCTGTTAATCTGGACATTATTTCCATAGTAGACAAATGATATTGTAGATATAAGAGACCTGCACAGAATTTTTACAACGTTGAGAATTAAAACATTTTCTTTTCATACATTTAATAGAAATGAATTTTTATATATTTTTTTTTTTAGTGCTTGCAATATTTTTCTCATTTCCTCACTTTGGAAAGATGAAAATAACTTTTTTTAATACTTTTGACGCTGAAAAATGTTCCTCCTTGACAAGAGCTATTCTCATCTGTTGTTTTACATTCAGAAAATGTGCATTTTCTAACCATTAAACCCAACATATTTTTCGACTATTATATACAAAATAATACTAAATGCTCATGAACTTATAAACCAATATCAGGAGTTTTTCGTGGCAGGAATCTCCAACATTAGCTGAGGGCTACATCGAGAATACAAATGCATGTTCTCCTAGATTTGTCGAAGAATTTAATGAGCGACCAACAGCATATATGAAATGCAACTACTTCCATCTCATGCATTAAGTTAATGCAAATGCATCATTATATGTTGATTGGCAAGCTCAAACAAATAATTTTTTTTATGCTTCTGCTTAAGCAAATTTCATAGTGCAGCAAACCTAAAAACACATTCTCATTTTTATTGGCATCAACACAGAAATGTCATCTCTAAACAATTTTTCACCAAATTCTACAGTGCAGACCCACTCATTAAAAAAACCCTAAAATTCTACGAATCTTCTACACACTTCCACTTTAACCACAGGTTTCGACTCCCATGCATGATCCAATCCAAATTTGAACAAACTCATCAAAGTTAAACAATACAATCACAGTGATCACACGCAAAACTAATAAAATGCATGCAATTGAAATCTCCAGAAAACAAAAAAAGAAGATTTCATACCTATCAAATTGAATTGAATTAAAGGTTTGAGTTCTGGAGAGACGATGTGCCTGCTTTTGAACAGGCGGGTAGCTTCAACTGGAGAGAGTTATGCGCACTCCTGGTAGACGATAGGTTAAATTGAATCCACAAGCTATCGTGCGCAATGAGAGGCACCGGTTACGGAGTCACTTTGTTGATTTTCAGCCATTGGATTCCTTTAATGGTTTTAGGGAATTCGGTCTGATCAATCCGTTGTGACCGCAGATATTTTCAGTTCCTGAATGAACGGCCAAAGTGAGAAGTGGGCCGCGAAAACAAATCAGCGTATGTTAGCCATTCATGCTAACCTGCGCGGAAGTTATGGTTACCGTTAGCAAATAAAGGAAGTTAAGTCAGATAAGATGCGCCAGAAGGTGAGAGATAGAAATGGGCTGGGCCTTTTGAGAGATAACAGGGCCATGCATAAAAAGGTTTTAACATGTAAAATTATGATTGGTTGACGGTTTGTTACGTGGGAAGAGAGGATTTGATGTCATACTTGTTTCTTGAAAACTGATTTTTAAAAAATTATTTTTAAAATGTTTTCATTTTTATTTGTTATTAAAAATTTTGGTTAATAAAAAAAATTTAACTTGATTTTCAGAAAAGTATTTTTCTAAAAAATTTAGGCAGAATATATTTTAGAGAAATTTTTAAAAATTTAAAAATATTTTATTAGTTGCTGATTATATCAAATTTGATCCTTATATATATATAATTTCAATTTTATCTCTTAAAATTTAATTTCTATGTTAACTTTGATTTTTATTTTTATAATTGTTATTTTTTTTTTCTTATTATATTTTTTATTGAAATTTTTTATCTATCAAATTTGGTCTTTATTTTTTTTATTATTACTTATTTTATTTGAAATAATTTATAAAATATTAACTATTATTATTTTAATTTATTCATATTTTATTTTTTTTATTTTTTAGATTTGATCTTTATTATTTTGATTATTATTTACTTTATTTGAGATAATTTATGAATTATAAGTTTTTTCAATTTCATTCTCATTCAACTTTTTAATTTGTAAGATTTAGTCCTTATTATTTTAATAAACATGAGAAAAATAAAATATTAATAAGTTATTTTCCAACTCATTTTTTATGACATAACCAAACACTAAAAAATATTTTCCAACATATTTTCATTAAACTACCAAACATCAGAAAATAATTTATTTTCTTGAAATTTATTTTTTAAAAATTTACTTTTCAAAAAATATTATTTTCCTGAAAATAATCAGGGCCTAAATTGACCATGAATTACAATTATAAAAACAACTCGTAGACATCAATACATTATACTGCACCGAGACTTTATTATGAATTGTTGTACAATATAATAATATTTTGTATATGGTATTGTTTTATAGAATTAAGAAGCATTTATTTTTATTGCTTTTATTTTTTAAAATTAATCAAGCTTATTTAACTTATTCCAATTAATAATTAAGCTCCCAAAGTTTTCTTACTCTTTTTAAATCTATATCATCACCTTAATATTATTTTTTTATGTTATAAAAAATTTAACTGTCTCTATAGTTATTTTTATAATTCTTTTCCTTCGGATCCATCATTAAAAAAAATACAAAAAACAATATTTATTGTCACTGAAAATTTATGGAATACTCTTAGGGATCCATTTACTACAATTATCTTGGAAGGCAATATTTGACATTGCGGGGAAAGTGTTTTTAAAAAAATTTATTTTTTAATTTTTTTACTTTAAATTAATATGTTTTTAATGTTTTCAAATTATTTTGATGTGTTGATGTCAAAATTTTTTTTAAAAAAATAAAAAAATATTTTAATATATTTTAAAATGAAAAACATTTCAAAATCAACAACTACCATACTTTCAAACATGATATTGGTCTACTATTTCAAGATTACTGAATATTGGTCTTATACTTCAAAAATACTATGATGGAAAGTATATATATATATATATATAATGTTTATTTCAAATGTTAAAAAAATAAAACATGATTTTAAGTACCATGAGTTTAATTACGGAACCATACCAAATAGCATTGGATCTGGCTCTATAACCAAACCTAATAGCCTTAGATCTGACTCCTTATATTTATTATCACATCAAAATAAAAAAAATATTAACAAATATTAATCTGAAGTAAAAAATTTTATTTTTTATTTTTTTTAAAAGAAAAAATAAACATGCTTTAATAAAAAAATTCAACCCAACCTGAAATAATAAAAAAAATTATCATCACTTAATTTTTGTACAATACAAAAAAGTCACATTAATTTATTCTCTCTTTATAGTACGTAAAACAAAATCAATAAAAGAAAAGAAAAACAATTAACAAGGAAAAAACATAAAATTAAAAATATCTTACAAGAAAAAAATTAAAGGGAAAGATATTAGTTGTTCCTATATTAGGCGTTGTTTTACCATGCATTATTCATGGTGCTACTGTAAAAAATATTTTATTTGAAAATTATAAATGTACAAATACATTTTGTGTTTTTAACCCAACTCAAGCAATTTTATATTAAAAAAAAAAAGAATTGTTGTTGATTTGTTGAGAAGCGCAGGTCAATATGCTAACTATTATATTATTATGTAAATGTTATATTTTAAAATTGATTTTTTATATCATCACATCAAAATAAAATTAAAACAATAAAAAATATTAATTTTAAGTAAAAAATAAAAATTTGAAAATTTTTTAAAAGCATTTTTGAAATGCAAATACAAATATGCTTTAATAAAAAAAATTCAACTCAACTTGAAATGATAAAAAATTATCATCACCCAACTTTTGTATATGATAACAAATTTACCAATTTATTTCCTCTTTATAGCATGAAAAAAAATCAATAAGAGATAAAAATAAAATTTAAAGAGGAAAAATTTAAAATTGAAAATATCTTTAAAGGAAAAAAATTAAAGAGAAAGAAATTAGCTATCAGTGTATTGAATGCAACTTTTTTATGCATTATTCATGGTGCTACTATAGAAAATACTTTATTTGAAGATGGTGATGGTGCAAATACATTTCTTTCACGACTGGGTAGGGGTAGTAGGGCTCTTTCTCCCATTGTTTTTATTTATAAATTTAGAGAAGAAGAGAGAGCAAGAAGGTAAGGAATAAAAGGGAAAAAAGAAAAAAAATAGTAGAGAGAAAACATAAAAAAATAGGGGGAAAGAAAAGTAAATAAGAGCGGAAAACCACTACAGTTGCCACCATCACCATTACCACCCATCGTCACCTTCCTTTTTGTTGCCATGACAATTGCCTTGAGCCACTAATGATAGCAGCTCTGCCACCAGTAGAGGTAGAGGAGAAATTGAATCGAGATAGAAGAAAAGGAGAGAAGAGGAACCCATAGCCATTTCAGCTCAACCGCCTTCACCTACTACTAGAAAATTGATAAATATAAGTGGAAATATCGAGGGAATATTTTCATCAAAAATTTACTAACAGTTTTTACTTAGAGTAATATTTCATCGGTATATACCAAGAGAATTATAGTAGGAAACAAAATAATTAAAACAAAGTAATAAAAAGATAACATGACAATTTTACCAACAGAATTACCAACGGTAAAACTGTTGGTAAACTATGAATACTGTTTATGATGTCAATTATAAAGGGAATCACCGACGAAATTTTTTATTTGTATTTTCTAGAGAGCGATGGAACTTTTCACTTCCCAATTGTACTCTTAATTACTGTTCTTTAGAGATAAAATCACCAACGGATTAAAAAGTCGTCGGTGTTATTTGACAATTTTATGAAAAGTTTAGATTAAATTAAAATTTTAAATTAAATATTACAGACAAAATCACCAACAGATTGAAAAGTCTCGGTGATATTTGGTTGTTTCTAAATTTTTTTTATTAAATTAAAATTTTTAATTAAATATTACTAATGGAATCATCGATGAAATAATTAAAAATATTAATATTTAATTATTCATCAGTAAAACCGTTGATAAAAAGCCCCAATAAAAAGTCTAGAATTTCTAATTTCACAACAGACTCGGCTCCTTTCTTCTTCTTTTTTATCTTCGCTTCTAATTTCACAACAGACTCGGCTCCTTCTTCTTTTTTATCTTCTTTTTCCCTTTATGTATAAAAGATCAATATCCATTTTTTTCTCTTCTCTCCTAATCTCCATCTCTTCTCCTTCATGCTCAAGTATGCTTCTTCTCCTTTCTTCGTAGTTTTTTTTTAATCAGTATACTTTACGGGTTTTTTTCTCTTATTAGCTTTACTTGCAACTACATGAAGGTAAGATTTCTTTCTTTTCTTTTTTCATATTGTTTTTTGCTATAATTTTTTTTCTTTTTTCATATTGTTTTTTGCTATAATGTTTTTAATTTTATATTTTTGTTCTAAATAATTGTATGAATGTTTTTGTAGGATTTTGTTTTTCATATGAGATCAATTTTTAGTTGATTTATTTATAAGATTTTTTTAAAAAATTCATATGAATTTTTTTAGTTGAATTTATTTGTTGCACATTTATTTGAGTTGATTTTATTCTTCTTTTTTCCAAGCATTTTGAGTATTATAGAGTGTAATTTATATTAATTTAATTATGTTATATTTTTTAAAAAATGTTTTTGAATATTTTTAAATTATTACCAACAAAATTACATATTGTATTTTGTTGTTGAAAATACCGACAGAATGAAGCAAGTATTTTTTTTTTTGCTTATTTTTTTTGTTAGTAAATCCATTAGTAATAATATTTTTTTATTACTAATGGACTTACCAATTGACAAAAAATTATCGATGATATATTCACTAATAGAGCATTTTCATCGGTGATTTCGTTGGTAAATTAATTACTAATGAAATGATGGTGCAAATACTAACAAAAAATTCCTTCAACAAAATATAAAGATTGTTGTAGTGACTACCACTAGCAACTGCGTTTTACCACCTCCACCGTTGCTAGCATCATTAGGAGCAACTACAGGTAAGCTTTTGCCTCCCGTTCCACCTTGTTGTTCTACTTTGGAGTCTTCTTCAATATTGTTTATGTTGCATGTGAACAGTGGAAAGACCCACTATTTAATAGGCCTGTAGCACTAACCCAGCCCAAAATGGTTGGGTCAGGTACAACCTAATTAAAAAAAAATATTTTTGAAAATTATAATTTTTCCATATATTTTTCTAATAAATTTTTCTTTATATTGGTTCGTATTTTATACTGTAAAAATACATATCTAATAAATTTTTCTTTATATTGGTTCGCATTTTATACTGTAAAAATACATATTTGATATTAAAATATCTGGTTTTCATCAAAAGATAAAAAAATATTTTTGTTTCATGCATACAACCAAGTCTCTTAAAGCTAAAAATCATATTATATTTTCATACAATAAAGAAAACTTCAAAAAAATATGTTTTAGCATGCATTTTGACTTTAATAACCAATTTATTAAAGTCACGAGAATTTGATCAATATTTCAAAAATTCCAAAAAAAAAGTTTTTGTTTCATGCATACAACCAAGTCTCTTAAAGCTAAAAATCATATTATATTTTCATACAATAAAGAAAACTTCAAAAAAATATGTTTTAGCATGCATTTTGACTTTAATAACCAATTTATTAAAGTCACGAGAATTTGATCAATATTTCAAAAATTCCAAAAAAAAAGTATTTTGTTTTGTTTTAGTATCAGGGATTATGAATTTATATGTAAAACATATTCTGAATATCAAAAAGTTATTTCTTTTAACAACATAAAATAGTTAGGTTTTTACCCAATAAGACAAGGATCTCCTTACAGAAGATGATTTTTGTTAAACTATAGACAAACCGACAATTAAAAACCACAACAAGACCTTAGATTTTATCAAACAATAAAATAATACAGCTTACCAACAAGTCCTTAGATTTTATTAGTCAACAAAATAATATAGCTTCCCTTAGACATAGTGTAGTTAAGGTACTAATACCTTCACTTTATACAATTAATTTCCGTACTCGATCTCTGAGACCAGTTAGAATTCCTAGTGACCAGAATACTAAGTGGTGACTCTCATTTTAATTTTTTACTGATAAAAATCAAGAATTTCTTATCTCCCCATATTTGCCAAGATATACACAATATACCTTGAGGGTGGATGATTCACCACGATGCCACAAACGTGCGACACTACTATAGAAAATACTTTATTTAAAGATGATGATGGTGCAAATACATTCCTTTCTTTTATCCCACCTCAAATATTTTTACATTAAAAAAATTGTTATTGACCCGTTAAAGAGCATAGGCTAATATGCTAGCTATTATATTATTACGTAAATGTTATTTTTTAAAAATAATTTTTTATATCATCGCATCAATATAAAATAAAAATATAAAATATGTTAATTTGAAGTAATGAAAAAAATAAAAAAATTTCATATTTTTTTAAAATTTTTGAAATACAATTGAAGTAAAGAAAAAAATAAAAAATTTTCATATTTTTTTTAAAATTTTTGAAATACAAACATGTTTTAATAAGAAAATTCAACGTAATTTGAAATAAAAAAAATATCATCACCCATCTTTTGTACAATATAAAAAAGTCATCAATTTATTTTCTCTTTACAGTATACAAAAAAATCAAGAAGAAATAAGAAATAAAATTTAGAGAGAAAAAAAATAAAATTAGAAATATTTTTTAAAAAAAGAAATTAGTTGTCAGTGTATTGGGCACTGCTCTTTAATGCACTATTCATGGTGCTACTATATAAAATATTTTATTTGAAGATGGTGATGGTGCAAATATATTTCTTTCTTTTAACCCAACTCAAATATTTTTACATTACAAAAAAATTGTCATTAGCCTACTAAGGAGCGTGAGCTAATATGTTTGCTATTATATTATCATATAAATGTTATTTTTAAAATAATTTTCTTTAAAAATAAATTGAGATAATAGTTTTTTTATTTTTTAAAATTTATTTTTTATATCATCATATCAAAATAAAAGAAAAACATAAAAACATATTAATTTAAAGGAAAGAAAAAATAAAAAATTTCAATTTTTTAAAACATATTTTTGAAACATAAAAACAAACATGCTTTAATAAAAAAATTTAACCCAACCTAAAATGATAAAAAACAGTTATCATCACCCAACATTTGTTTAATATAAAAAAAAGTCATATCAATTTATTTTATCTTTACAATATGAAAAAAAATTCAATAAGAGAAAAAAAAATTAAAGAGGGGAAAAAATAAAATTAAAAATATCTTAAAAGAAAAAGAAACTAATTGGAAAGAAATTAGTTGGTGGTGTATTGGGCGCTACTCTATTATTTGCTATTCATGATGCTATTGTAGAAAATACTTTATTTGAAGATGATGATAGTGCATATACATTTTATTCTTTTAAACTCAATTCAAGCATTTTTACATTAGAAAAAAAAATATTTTATTTTTTAACATTTATTTTTTATATCATCACATTAAAATAATACACAAACATAAAAAAACTATTTTTTATATCATCATATCCAAATAATACACAAACATAAAAAAAATTTAATTTGAATTCAAGAAAAAAAATAAAAAAAAATTTTTAAGGCATTTTTTAAATACAAAAACAAACATGTTTTAATAAGAAAATTCAACCCAATCTAAAATGAAAAAAAATATTATTATCATCTAAATTTTGTATAATATAAAAAAAAATCTTATCAATTTATTCTCTTTACCATATGAAAAATAAATAAATAAGAGAAAATAAAATAAATATAAAAAGATAAAAAAATAAAATTAAAAATATTTAACAGCCTAACCAAACCTAATAGTGTTAGGTCCGATCACCCAACCACACCCAAGATTAATATGTCTGGCTGAAAGCCGGACCCAACAACACTATATAACTATTAAACAAAAAAAATAGTGACTCCAGATGCTACAATATCATTAATTGTGCAAACATTCTCAATGCAATAAGTTTATATTTACACTACTTGAATATTATTTTTCTTATGTATTTCAAAGTATAGTATAATATGTTTATGTATTTTATGGAGTTAGCAAAATTTACTAATAAAGAATAAATACGCATCCTTGTTAAAAATATAAGAAAATAAAGAATTAAAAGTAACGATTTTTGAAAGTAATAGATGATTGATATTTTTAATAGATAAATTACCCTCACTATTTTATAATTTGATTATTTCTTTTATTTTTTAAATATTATAATTTACATTCTAAATTTTATAAACACATAAACACTTTATATCCTCGCTATGATTTACTATACAAGCATGCGCGCGCATATATATGTATAGAAGGATTCCATTACATTTCATTTAATAACCAAAGAGCCCCACTTTAAATGCAAAAATAACAAAAACACCATAAAACTTAGAATTGCTGAAATTACAAAATCACCATAATTATTAGATTGCCATAATATTTTTGTGTCGGGCTCTTGTCAAATGTGTGGTGCACGCTAGGCTTTATATCGGTATCTCCCTCCACGCCCTTGCTCCATCCTGCATTACAACAAATAACAGCGAATTTACTAAATAAGTACTGTAGAGCTATGCCACCAGCCATCCTGTAGAACATGAAACACAAGAACTTAGTTAAAAAAAGCCCAGGTAAACAACACTCACTTTATTTTTAAAGATAATTCTTCCCTCAAGTTTACTTTTACATGAATGAATCCATATATTTGCAGGGAAAAAAATGGGACCTTGCATCAAAACCATGAACTACAATCTCCATCAAGTGGATCTCCTTGTCATGAAGACTGGTGAAGAAAAACAGCTCAAAGACTCTCGAAATTGAAGGAAACAGTGAAATTACTTGCATATTCAACTATATATGCTCTAGCTTTATTTGATGGATTTGGTAACCACCTCCTCACAAAAGCCTTTGCACTGATCTTCCGTTAATTTGTTTCCACAAGACCATCACATCAATAGAAACCTAGAGAGTAGAATTTAATATTCACTTTAGTAGCGTCAACCCATAACAGCCATTGCCACCACAGCCTGTCTTCCGTCAAAACCCACAACATTTATTCCCTCCTCCACACAACAACTGGTAACCACCTCCTCACAAAAGCCTTTGTTTCTATCTTCCGTTAATTTGTTTCCACAAGACCATCACATCAATAGAAACCTAGAGAGTAGAATTTAATATTCACTTTAGTAGCGTCAAAGGCAAGTTGCCGAACCACGTAAATTTGTGTGTGTTTGAATGTTTGGATCTCCTAACACAACCTCCCCCCCCCCACATCAAATGCAAAATAAAAGTAGTTGGATTGGAGATACCTGAAAGAGACTTGAAGCAACGACTGTAAATTTGGTTGAAAATTTGGTGGTGTAAGAATGGAGTTGGATAGCCATAATTTCCCTTTTGTTTCAAAGCCACACACCACCATTTCCATTACTGTATCCAGAAGATGGAGAATTTTTTTTTTTTGTTTATTTGCATTACTGTATCCAGAAGATGGAGAATTTCTTTTTTTTTTTTGTTTTGGTTTTTGAAACAATAGAGGAAGCAATCCTCACTCAATCTAAGATGGGGTTTACTAATAGTCAACTAACCAAATTATATTTAAGAATCCAACTGGCATAAAAAGTGCGTGGTATAGGATCCCAGTCAGAACAATGCTAACCATCTGCTTGGTGTCAAAGGTGGGTAAAAACCCTAAAGGGAATATGTAAGTTTCCAGCAAATTCTACAATTTGTGTTGGATGCGCATGCATGTTTAGTAGCTCGCGTATGACTTTTTATTTTTGATTGATTGATACTTAAATCGTGGATCGAAGGATGTATTTTAAAACCATGCTAGAAATATTAGCAAATTAAGGTTTTTTTTTTAATGGTGTTGTTGATATTGGTGCCCGACAAGACAATCAATGGTATAACTTTATATCTACATTAAATATAAAAATGGCGGATCCATGATAGTTAAACAGAATACATTTATCATGATGTGGTGTCTGATAAAGACAGATAAATGTAGAATATTGCTAAATGTGTGTGCATAAATATCTTTGCAGAGTTTATCGCAGATTGATGAGATGTGGTTGGAGGCTGAATGTTAGCGAAGTTAGAACGACATCCTCAAATTCAACGTGAGAATGTAAGCTACTTCGAGTAATAAAAGAATAATAGTTTTTGTTTTCATCGATATGACTCTTTATTGTCATAAATTATCATATCTTAAAACTTTTTGTTGGTTTCGAGATACATTTTTCTGTATCTTTATAAATACACTTGGGTTAAGTTAACAAGATCCACCCATTAAGTGTTGTCTTTAGGTTCATTTTATATATAATCAAGGAAGACAAGGTAATGCTTGTATTTTAAAAAAATGTCTGGGATTGTGTAGCAAATTATATTTTCTAAAAATTTAATTATTTTATTAAAAATTATTTTTTTATATATTTTTAATAATTTTAATATGTTGATTTTAAAAATAATTTTATAAAAAAATATTTTAAAAAATAATTACAACTTCGTAAACAAACTATAAATATAAAAATAGAGCTATATAAAAAAATATTTTAAAAAATAATTACGTAAACAAACTATAAATATAAAAAGAGAGCTTTGCTGTGGGTCTAATCTCCAATCACTTTTTAATAAGTTTTTTTCTGCGTAAAATCTTTAATAAGTAAATACACACAATTATCTTGTTAAAATCTAAGATGAGGTTTAGGTTTTTTGAAGATACATATTGTCAGACGACAGTGCCAATTTAGTTTCTGAAGGTACGGATTCAACAAAATTGTTTGTCTTATCACGGCTTCATTCGTGGGTTCTGCAAGAAGCGGTTCGGAGACCGGAATTATTGGTGGTGGGGGCTATGATAACTGTGCAATTCACGTCGAATGGTGACTGGTGTCTTACAGATGATGATGATGGTGCATGCCTTTGAACTGGAGCCCATACGCCAAGCTCACGAAATCAAGTGCTGTCTTGTTGTGGTCGCACCCGCGCAAGAACCTTTACGGTGTTAGCAAATATCATCCGCTTTACAGACAAGCATTTTAGCCATCATTGAAAAGTCAGGGCAAGGGGGCCCGGAACAGTGAACTTCCTGCGCTCGCGCATGGACACAAATCACTTGAACTACGGAATTTGGTTCAAGACACGTGCCCCTGTATAATCACAAACTGGTAGCCAGTAGGCATTGCCAATGAAAGGGAGCCTCCCCTTCGTTAAAAATACAACAGTATTATAGGGTACTAGTTAGATTAAATAGTTTATAAATTATTAATTTAAATTTTATAAATTTTTTAGTGTTAATAAAAATTTATATAATTATTAACTTTAAAATTTATAAAATTAGTTAAGATACAGGAAAAGTGGCTTGTATATTAATAAGCTTATATATTTATATTAATAAATAAAATAAAATAAATAACAGTAGTGTCACTTGTATTTAACTCTTTCGTTAGCAAATATATATATATATATATACATGATCACTGATATGATAGAATCTGGAATGAAGTCTTAAAATATCATCTCAAGTGGCGAAGCAAGGATTTTTTAGTGAGATATGATAGAAATGAACTAGCTGGAAACGAATTAATAGAACGTGTAAAGGTGACCATACCATAAAAAAGATCAATTCACAGCCATTTGTAAGGGCCTCAGTGCTGCCCCATAAAATGCATAGCAGAGACTCCGTCTGACAAGAACTAGCTATCAACATGTAGGTTCTTACAATCTTGTAACACTTTGGGGCAAGTTGAGAGTTTACAAAAGATTAAATTTCCCTTTACCTTATTAAAGTATACGAGTTTCTATCAATTTCTTTTGGAATTTTATTTTTCAATTACACACGTAGGATTAATATATTTAAAATTCAATCATTAACTTTGCTTTAATTTTATATTTGATCACATATATTAAGATTTCAAGTGACAATATTTTATTTTTTCATTAATAAGAACTTGATACACAAATAATGTAGAAATATTGTATTTTGCATATATCAGCATTTTGAATATAGTTTAGAATAAATTTTTGACATTATTAAAGGCTAAACTACATATTAAAAAACTATAAAATTTACGACACCTTTTGCTTCTAAATGGTTAATAATAGAGACGAAACATCTTTCCACTTCTAAGATTTAATCCATTTAATTCAAAATTACAACCTGTTTTATAGAGTAATTTAATTTAATTTGTTTCTAGGATTTTTAGAAATAGAAAAATGTGTGTTGTAAAAGACTTTTTCTCAGCATCCACATAGAATCTTTTAATTACAGTGTGATTATATATATAAAAAGATCATAAGAAAATGTGTTTTTTATGCATTTCAACCATTCACCCCTCTATTTTTTCTTTTATTGACATCTTTTCTAAAAACAAAGAAGAGGAAAATTAAAAAAGTTAAAAATTAAATTAAAAAAAACAGCGACTAAAACACAAAATAAGAAACGAGGGACTAAAGTGATTTGATTACTTGCTCAACAAGCAACAGGGAGAAAATGAGAAGGGAAAAAAAGGAGAAACCATAGCCACCATTGAAAAAGAATAAAAAAAAAAAAAAACCAAAGAGGGAGAGATGGTTTGTGCATAAAAACTAGCAAGAGAGGGGGGAGAAGAACATTATTTATCTTCTCTCACCTTTCTTCAAGATGAAGAAAAAGAAGAAGAGCTAGATAAATAAACCTTAATCATCATATCCTCCCTCCACACCAGCATTATCACACATGTCGCATCGTAATAATCGTCTATCCTTAAAAAAAAAAGAAGTTATGGTTTATCTGGAAAATATAAAGAAACAAGGAATTCTTATATCTTATTAATAAAATATAGAATAAGAGTCTCCACCTAATATTTTTTATCACTAAAAACTTTAACTAGTCTCAGAGATTGGATACGGAGACTGGTTGTGTAAATAAAAAATATTAGCACCCTCAATATATACACCTTACTTAAGATAAGCTGTATTGTTTTATTGTCTAACAAAAAAATATGATTTTATTATGTTTTCTAATTGTTGGTCTGTCTAATGTTTAAGAAAAACTCTTCTTAATAAGAAGATTCTTATTTTAGTGGGGTAAAACCTAACCGTTTTATCAACCACAAACAGAATTTAATATACGGAATATGTATTACATGTAATGTCATACTCCAAATACTAAAAGACAAATAAAATTTTTATTGTTTTTGAAAGTGTAGCCAATGTTTTCTTGACTTTGATAAACTAGTTATTAAAGCCAAAGTGCATGCTAAAACATTTTTTTTTGTATTGATGCGATATCGCGGTCGCACAAATTAATTATCCTAATTTAAAACACAACACACAAGATAATATAGAGCAAGCAAGGGGTCGATTCCATGAGGAAGGTTCAAGTCAAAATCTTATACTAGATGATATACAACTTGGGGGGGGTTAGAAGTTATCTAGACTAAAGCAAAAGAAATTAGAAAACTATCAAGCAAAATTAAATAAAATCATAAAATTATTAAGAGAACAAACCTTGGTTACAAGCACACATCCACTAACAAAAATTAGAACCGATCCTTGAAACGAAACTTCAATTTATATTCTGAATTTTTTTTTATCTTTTCTTAATGTTGATTAATTAACGGATATGTCGTATAATTAACCCAAATCAACAAAAAATCACAATGTCCGCATTGATGATTTAATTCAATGGCAGCGCATTGATGATTTAGTTCAATGGCAGCCCTATGAACTAGATAAATTGATTGATCTCTTGACAACCAAGCTGTCCGCAGCTTGTGTTCCTTTGTTTGAGTGTTCTCTCTAAGTTTAATAATGTAGTTCCGTCACAATTATTAAGTTTAGTTGCTTCACAAGTTCATATATCATAACTCCAATTTTGATATCAAACTTAGCAATAGATTGTTCACAATAATAACTTAAAGTCCGCTTTAACAATTATCAACAACAATCATAGAAACTATGTATAAGAAAACAATCATATTCATTCATGATATAAACTAAAAATAAAAGAAAGAATAAATCTTATAACTCTTAAAATCCGAAGGTTTGTTGTGTCCTTGCAACCAAGAAAACAAACTTAGCCTTGCATATCTATGGAATAATTACTCCTAAATATAGAAGAAAGCATTATTTCTGGTTTGTGGATAGGAGAATTTATGTTTCTTCACTATTGTTTGTTGCCTCCTTTCTGCCCTCTTTTCCTTCTCTCTTTCTTTTTATATGCTAAGAAACCCTAGTCCCTAATTTATAAAATAGTCCTCTTTTAAGTTGACAATTTATATTTAAGTACTTCAATAACTATTTTCATAAAAAGAAGAAATAGTCTTGCATTATTTTATATGCTAAGAAACCCTAGTCCCTAATTTATAAAATAGTCCTCTTTTAAGTTGACAATTTATATTTAAGTACTTCAATAACTATTTTCATAAAAAGAAGAAATAGTCTTGCATTAAATCTTTAAGCTTTGACTTAGAGGAGCTAAATTATTGAAATATAAACTTGGACACCAGTTTAGATGCTTCAAAATGTAATTTAGACATGTTCCTTCACAAAAGCTGTTTGCTTACAGAATTCAGTTGTCATCTTTGAAAAATCATATCTCCCCTGTATGAGATCTTTTTTGGATGAAATTTGGAGCTATTATAGAAATTTTAGTCAGGAATCCAAAAAAATTAAGTTTGCATCAATTGGACTTCTGTAGCTCCAGATATTCAAGTCGGAATGACCAAAGTTCAACAATGGCAAATTGCAAAATTTGACTTTGAAAGTTGCGATTTCCATGCTTTTCTTTATTTTATTTTTTTGCCTTAGATGTTTGAAAGGTATGAATGTTAGATTTTTAATGCCACTAGAATCACTTCATTTCGACCTCTAAAGCTCACGCTTTGCACAAAACATTGCCTGAAGGTCAAATCTGTCGATTATCTCTAATTTACTCCTTTTTGCATCTATCATCCAAAAATGCCTTCAAAACGTAAAACAAAGAATATCAAGGCATTTTATATATAAAAAATAAGTAAAATACTAGTTAAATATAGGTGAAACTATCAAATAATATGGTTTCATCATGTATGAAAAAACACAATATGATCTTTTAGCTTTGAGACACTTAGCCATATACACAAAAATATTTTTTTATTTTTTAATTAATTTTTTATGGGCCGAAACTAGCCCATTATTATTGGGCTAGACCAGACTCAGCCCAAGATCCATAAGCCCAGCCCACATCAGCTAGATACTGTGCATAAGCATAGTAACCAGCTTCACCTCGCCTGTAAAGACATGCACCGTGCATGTCTTGCAAGGCGAGGGAAGAAATGAAAGCAAAAGAAAACAGGGCGGAGTGTTTACCTGGAGAAGTGAAACACAACCTCAATCGTCAGTGATGGCTAGTGGTGGTGGTGGTTCCAGGCAGGGGCGATGTTGGTGGCATCTTCTACTCTATTTTCTTTTTCTTTATTTTCCTTCTCCTTTTTTCAGTTTTCCTTCTCTCTTCCTCTCTTTGTTTTTTTCTTTCCTTCTCTCCTCTCCCCTCTATCCTCCCTTTCTTTTTCTCTCCTCCTCTTCCCTGTATTTATAGGCAAAAACAAGAGAGAAATATGGATGGGGCAGCTATTGTGCAACCGCCCCTCCACCACTCGAGGGACACATCTCCACCTTTACCCCAACATGTGAAAAGCTTTGGGCAAATGGAAGTCTTTGGTCAGTGTCTTTTTGAGAGAGAAAATGATAGAAAATAGGGGGAACAAAATTTTCTTCTTTCCCTGCTTTGCACATCTAGAGGAAAAAGAAGACCCACAATGTTATTCACAACAGCACCATTTCGGGGTCAATAAAATTTCTACAATTAAGTCCATAATTGGCCATCAAACTTAAATATTTATGCAATTAAGCCCTTGATTTGACCAAATTAACTCTCAAAATTTATAATTTGACTCTAGAACTTTAATTTCTTCCAATTAAAGCCCAAATTAACTTTAAAATTAATTTTTATTGCAATCAAACCCTCCATAAATTTGATTAAATCTTTAATAAAATATAATTGAGTTCATAAATATATGATCTTGGATATTTCTTCTTTAAATTAAATTTTATGTCAATCAAAGCTTCCACCAGTCTAATATGTATTGTTAAATTTCAATCTTTGTATTTGTGAACATCCTTAATCAATTTCTGACCATTTTTATGGATATTTTGGCATCTACTCCTCACAACCTATTTTTTATTTTTTATTTGTTTTGTATTTTTTTTTTTATCAGGGACCCAAAAATAAATTATAGTAAACACCATCCACAACCACTATAGTTAAAGCCCATAACAAAATAGTACTGTCATCGACAATTAAACAACCTCTTTCTATAAAAAAATTCTATCATTAATTTCTCTTCTAACCTTGATTTTTGACAAGAAGACCATCATTCTTTGTGTCTCCAAACCTCCTATAAAACCCCTCCATCAATTGAAGTCTTTTGCATCATTAGAAATCAAGGAGAGAGAGAAACTGCCACTAAAACTTCTCTCCTTGATTTATCTCTCTTTTGACCTCTAAACAAGACACCGCCACCACTATTTTTCTCTTCTTGATGAGTATCATACAATCATATAAGTCATGTAACTCAATGACATTTGTATGAGTAGATATGGAAAAAAAAAATAGTAGAGAGATAAAAACCAAAAATTTCCCGCCACAAGTGGTGGTGGGTGACATCACCAATATAGGAATGAAAAAGGGAAAAGTCGTACCTAATGAGCTAGTCCATGTACCTCTCAGCCTTACACGATAAGTGAAACGATAAGCCAACTATCACAACCCTCTCCAGTATATGGCTAACATGCACCGTCATTATTGCCACTATCTCAACCTCATTTAGTCCGCTTCAACCACTTTAAAATCTATACATACTATTGAGGATTCCTTGAGTTGTTTTTTGATTTATTTTTAAAAAAATATTTAACCCCTAATTGATTTTATTTGATAATTTTTTATAAATAAGAAAAAGTTAAGAGGTCAACATTTACCTAGCAGTTAACCTCTAAATAAAGGTCATTAGTTAAAATATGAGAGTTTGGGGGGTACTTTTCCTTTCCAGCATGGTTTTAAAAAAAGTTACGGCAAAGTAGAATTAGAGAAAAAATAAATAGAAAATAACATAATTTCACAAAAACTAAGTGATATTTTGAAATACCATATTTAAAAAGTGTGCCATTTTATTTTAAGAAGAGAGAAGAGAAAAAAAGAAAGAAAAAAGAAATGAGACCTGGAGTCATATTAAACCTTTAATGATGACACCCCTAATATCATAAAAAAAAATATCTTAATTAGACAAATTCAACGATACTAATAAAAGTTATTAATAGTAATAAAAGATAGTGAGTTGTTTAATTGTGTTTGTATATCAAATATGATAACTCTAGTCACCATTGATAACCTTTTTTAATGTTATTAGATTTATCTTATTGAGATCTTTCTAATAATATTAAGGATGTTATCATCAAAGTTTTGATGTGTTTTCAAGATCTCAATCTTTTTCCTTTTATTTTCTCTATTCTTTTATCTCTCTTCTCTCCTAAAACTAAGATATTGCACTTTCCAAATATGATATTTTAAAATATGAGATTTGTATCAAACATTGTTATTTTTTTAAAAACAATTTCACATGTGTCGGCTTCTCATTTTTATTAAATATGTTAATTTAAAAAAAAATGGGAAAGAAGTGAAACAAAATCTTTTAAAAAGGAAAAAAATTGAAGTTTATACTGTTAATACTTGGAATCCAACTTTCATCTTTCCTTAATTTTACACATATCTAATGAATGAATGAATCCAACCATAATATATTTTTTGTTATTTTATTTTTAATGTTAATGTTAATTTAACATAAATTAAATCTCAACACTACATATCATTTTTACGTACATATCAAACATTATAATATTTTACGCTTTAATATATTTCTAACATCCTTAATACTCAAATTTTAATTTTTAATCACAATTTAAATATAACTTCTTATCATGTCAAATATAGATTATACTAACGTTAAATATATTATAACGTTAGTAACTTGATATAAGTTTATATATAATATTTAAAATTACTAATTGATCTTTAGAAGTATCTTAGTTATATTTCAAAATCATTAATTGATAATTGAGATTATATTGATTAATTTTTTATTTGTAGATATACAAACTTAAATATACTATGTAAACTTACACAATTGGCATTATAATACAAAAACACAATTGTATATACTCTCTGTGAAGTCATGAAAACTTTAGGATTAAATTAGGCTTTTCATTATTATGTTTTTAGCTGAAGTATGCGATCTTAAATATACATTCCATCTCTAAGCTTAGTTATTCCTACAAAACAAGTTTCCTGTTAGAATAATAAACCTTCCAATACTCAAGTCAACACATATAGAAGAAAAACAATATTATACATGAAAGGAAAATAAAATAAAGATCATAGGGAGTGTGTGATAGTTGAATGAATTGGTGTGAGTAGTTCTTGAATGAATTTGAATGATTTGAATGTTTATTTGGTGACTTGAGATATTTATATACCTTAACATATGCCAATTTAGTTCATTAAGACTGGTATGATGATGAAGAATACTTGAAAAGTTAATTCATTAGTTGTTATATTTGTTGTGTCATTCTTGGAGAAGGTTGGTGTTCATCATTGGTTATGGTGACTCATTTTGTCTTTGATAAAGATGTTGGTGCTTCTACTCTGCCTAAATAATTTGGTGTATGACATGAGTACTAGTGGGTGGTTTGGAGATACACTACTTAAAATAAGTGTGCTTATGGATGGTATGTGATACTACTTTAGTTTCTTAAAACTTAAAAAAAAAAAAACACATTGAGGTGTGTGTCCAAGGCAAGGATATTAGACAACCTATGAGAATCAGTATAGGAAAGACTATTTAAGACTAGCTCAAATAGCTAGGATTTAAAAAAAAAAATTATGCATCATCATTTTCTCTCCTATATTTTAAATAATAATGTTTTAAAGACTTAAGCAGTTAAAATAGGAGGAAAAAAACACTTTCTATTTTATTCATGTCATTTTACCTTCTTGTGGTTTTTGTTAACATGTCTTCTCGTGGAATTTGTTAATGTCTTCAAAAGATATAAGAGTTCAATTAGTTTGCATATTACTCTTGAACTATATAACATTATTATTTAGAAAGTGAATAATGCTTCACAATCATGAAAGTAGTGGTGTTTTCATCTTTTTCATATGATTTTGTTGTAAATCTCAAATGGGATTAATAGTAATTAGGTGGGTGGGTGTGTGTGTGTGTATTCTTTCAGATAGTGCATGAAAAAATGGTACATGTAACGCCCAAACAATACCGAAAGCCACCTTTCGACGCAATGTTCAATGCGCCTTACCACTCTCATTACGATGGTAAGGCGCGTGTGTCGAGATGGCAGGCAAGAGGGGCTCCAATTAGGGGTTTTCCCTCCCTCCCTCATTCTCTTCTCTCTTTTTAGAAAACTATGCTAGCCATTGCAATAATAATAATAATAATAATAAGTTTGTTTGTTTGTTTATTAAGTCAAATTAGATCTTTTTTTATTGCAATTTATTTGGTCTTGAATCATTTATTGAGTTATTTTTGTTTCAATTCCATCCCTTCACACTTTATTTTTATATCAAATTTGATCATCATTTTTTTAATTACAATATATTTAGTCTTAAATCATTTATCAATGTTTTGTCTTTCAAATTCATTCCTTTATACTTAATTTTTATATTAAATTTGGTACTTGTTCTTTTAATTGTGATGTATTTGGTCTTGATCCTTCATTGATTGTTTTTATTTAATTTCATTCCTTGAAATTTTATTTTAATACCAAATATGGTCCTTGTTTTTTTTTTATTATTATTTGTAGTTGTTATCCTTTTCGTGATTAAAATTATTTTTTAATTTCATTCCTTATGATTTGGTTTCGTTTTATTTTTGTTTCAAATTTGATTATCTTTCTTTTTAAATCTATATTTTTTAAATCACTTTTTTTTAATTATTTTTTCAAGTTTATCCCTAATTATTTTGACTGGTTAAGAATTTTACATTGTTATTTTTTTAGGTGTGACTTTTATGTTGTGACTTAGCCTCATGATTCATATCACAAGTTCTCAAAGTTAGGCCAAGTTAGCTTCAATCATTTTTTAAAAATCTCATTTATCATCATTGAAAATTGATATTCTTTGTTTCTTTTATTTGTTTTGGATTCATTTATTAATTTGATTTTTTTATTTTGCCTTTCAATTCAAATTTTGTGTTTGTCCTCGCAATTTCTTTTTCAAATGAGGTCCTTATTTTCTTTATTGTTATTTCTTTACTCTCTTTTTTTTGTTTAATCATTTGAAATTTCATTTATTATATTTGGTCTCCTAGGTTTTTTCCATTGTTTATAGGCCCCATTTATAAGTCAATTTGGAACAATTATCGGGTCACAGATCAAGTGAATTAACTCGAGTTAACCTAAGTAAACCAAATCCTTTTGTTTTATTAAAAAAATCAAAATGATACCATTTTAAAAATAAAAAGAAATGAACATAGTCAGCAAGTTTTAACCTTGTTTTGACTGCATTTTCCCTTGGTTAACTAAAACATAGATCAACTCTAGTTTTTTATTGTCTGACACTTTATCAATTCTCTTCTAATTTCTATTGAAACTCAGCCCGAGCTAAGCTAAGGGTTACCTAAGTCACGGGTCAACCTGTTAAGTTGAGCTGTATTTTTAAAATAGTTGTTTTTCAAATGCGATGTTTCTAGTTTAGTCAGTACCTAGGATTATGAGTATGAAAGTTTTACACAGTATAATGTTGTTTTCTTTTCTGATTACATCCTTTGATGTTATTTATTTTTAAAAAGAAGCTTTGTTATTTTCTTAGGCTTTTTTTTTTCAATCAGGTTATCGTTATCTCATCATTTAGGTGAAAGGTTTATTTGGATGACCTAGATTTTTTTTAAGTTGTTTTTTTATTTTGTCCTTTAAAATTTGATTCTTTTTAAAATTAAATCTTTTTTTTCTGTTTTGCCTTCTATTAGATAATCATGTGAGCATAATCCTACTCATAGGTTTTGACAACCCATTTGGTTTTGCTGATGCTTTGATTTTTAGTATTTTTATAACTTATTTTTTCTTGATTTCATCCTTCTGCATTTTAATTCCTGTGGATTGACGATCATTATTTTTTTTAGTTCTCTTTCTATGATTTCAAATCATGGATTTTTTTCATTTTTTAAAATACAATAACAACACTTGAACATCATTTTTTTATGTCACAAAAAAATTGATCTTAGCCACAACAAAATACAAGCAATCTATCTAGTTTCTTACCAAAAGTGAACCCTACCTTGGTAATAAGTAAAGTAATATGAATCTCCACTAACCATCACCATCAATTTTAAAATTAAATATATTATCGTGTTTTTTGATTTTTTTTAGTTGTATATATTTATAGATTAAAATTTAATTAACAATGGTATAATAAAATGCTCTGGATCTTTTTTTTTTAAAAAAAAAGATAGCAAACCTAAAATCATAAAATATTCATATGACAACACATCATTATCATTAAAAGAAACCATTAAAAATAACATCTAATTAAACATCCCCAAAGAGAAAAAAGAATATATATATTGCACCGTTAAAAATTACTAAACCAATAATTACTCTAACAATTCACCGTTAATCTTAATTAATTCGTGCATGTATTGAAGAAAAATATATGGATATGATCTCTTCATTTAGTTTTTGAACATTTTATCGTTAATTATTGATATGGGTCTAATATGTGTTACACACGTGTCCTCATATGGAATATTATAAAAATTAATGGTAACCTGAGAAATTAGTATTGGTTTTGGTTAATACTCTTACCATTTTAGCTTGGATTATAGTTTTGCCCACTTAGATACACTTGGATGCACGAAAGCTAAGGATGTGTGTGCAAGTGAGATGATGTGAATTTGAGTTTTTTTAGAGATATAACTCATTTAAACACTCTACATCTTATAAACTGAAATCATAAAAAGTTATAAAATGCAAGCTTTTTATTTTTATTTTATTTTATTTGTGTACATTTCACCATAAAAGTCTAAATTCAACTTACTGATAATTGCAAGAATATAATGTCAGCAGAAATCCTAGAAAAATTACAACTTAAATTAGAAAAACACTCCACATCTTATAAGCTGAAATAATTCAATGAAGACAACAAAGTAATTATGGACAAACGTTTTTTTATTTTATTTTTTATAGACAAGAAAAATTTTGATAATTTTTTTGAGTGATGTGATGGTAATGAATGCATATTTCATACTGTTGAGCATCTCATGACAATATAAAATTAATGTCATGCATGATGGAAGACATAATATATATACATGCAATAATATAAATAGAAAATTTATAGTATTGAAGATTAAAAAGGAGGAGGATACTCTTAAAGAAATGGATAAAAAAATTGTTTTTATTTAAATTCATGAATGAAAAGAAAAAAAAAGAGAGAAAAAATAGAGAAAAAAAAATGAGGTTGAGAGTCTGAATAAAAAGAGTATTGATTTGATGTTGAACAAATCATTAACGATCAATAGTGGTTCTTTCAAGATCAAAGGTGTTTCGAGAATTAATTTTTAGCCTACTTCATCTCTAGTCGATTGCATGTTAGATACCCAAAATTAATCAATGACAATGAAATCAAAATTATCAAAACTCATGAACAAGTTTTTTCCAATCCGAGAAGAATATTGTATAAAGTTTGTAAAGATTGTGGGTTTTAAAAAGTTATATAATGATCTACCTCAAACAAATTATGTGAATAATCTAACAGATATTTTCATAAATTAGTCAAATAGTACTAAGCCCAAGAGAAGACATGGTTGCACTAGACCACGATGGTGGTTAAAAAAGGTCATATCAAAATTTTTGATTGATGGGTTGGGTTTAAATTTTTTTCATAAGATTCTTGAGATCTAGTTTTATAGAGGAATCATTGCATTGCTAATTTGATGTTCGAGTCTCTTGAAATAAGGCTTAAAAGATCCTATTTGAGCCAATTTTGTCATTTTTTCTTGATTTTCTCATATTTCTTGTGTTATTTTAGAATTTATGGTATTTGTTTTTTATGTTTTAGGATTCTTAATTTTGTTTTCTAGTTTAGGTCGACATTTCTGACCTATAAAAAGTATTATAAACCTATTTAGGAGACAAATGTGATCTGATTAATATTTCATAAATAAAATAAAGATTTAGAGTTCTATGTTTTTAACTCTAATTTGATGTATTTTATGTCTTTCTATTCTTGCATATATCTTATTGTATTTCTATTACTTGCATGATATCATATACTAGATAACATTACTAGAAAAAAAGGGAACATATATATTTTTAGAGTTTGTTTTTCTTAAATAATTATTTTAATCTATAAATTTAAATTATTAATAAATTTTAACATATAATTCTATACCACCGTCTAACATAATCCAAGTAAATCTTTACTTGAAACTTGCACATGTATAGAATTATTATATTCTTAATTTAATTAATTTAATTAGAAAAAATAAAAAATAAAAAAATTATTGTTAAAATTTTATCTCAATGCTAAAATTTAAAATATTTAATTAAATTTGATATTACTTTTTAATGTGTTTGAAATTTAATTAAAATGGTACCTCTTTAAACTAGCATTGAAATCCTTTAAAAAAGTAAAATCTAACGATCAACTTTCTGTCACACTATGTGAACCACTGGAGCCAACAATCAATGTATAAGATCACCTTCGCTAATTGTAGGCTGAAACTCCATATTATTCATAACAAATTTCTCTTAAATATCCTGATAGTGTTAGTGTAATTAATATTCTTATAATTTCGAGAATTAGAATCAATGTTTCCCCATAAATAGGGTGCGTATATCCTTTCAAGGTAGGGTCTCAGCAACAAGACCAGCTAAACCTTAGCCCTAAATTGAATTTTTTTAAATGCTTTAAAGGGTTCTGATGTTGATAACAATTAGGGTAGCAAGACCCTTAGTATTTCTCCAGTCCGTAATCTGCATTTTGCTCCCCCCGCTATGACTAATGGTCGTGTGACAGTAGCTCCTCCACTTGATGTGTTTGAGGATGGCTGCGAACTTTGGAAATCCAACCTAGTTGGTTATTTTGTGGGTCAGAAATTACCATATCCTGTTGTTAATTCCATTGCCAAAACAATCTGGGGCTCCTACGGTCTATCAGAAGTTTTATCTTCAGATAATGGTTTCTTCCTATTCACTTTTAATTCTGTTGATCATGCCACTAATGTGTTGGAAAGAGCCCCATGACACATGGCAAATAGACCTTTGGTGCTTAAACATTGGCAACCGAACATGCAATTTTTGAAAGGTGATTTGGTCAAAGTTCCGGTATGGGTTAGGCTGTATAATGTTCCTCTTGAGTATTGGACTATTAAGGGGTTGAGTTGTGTAGCGAGTGCTATTGGGGTTCCTCTTCATGCTGATCAGACTACATTGTTGCGTCAAAGGCTTAGCTACGCAAGAGTTTGTGTTGATTGTAATATGAATGAGAAGGTTGCATCAAATGTGCGCAATGTTGATTGTTATGAAGATGAAAATCCTACCTCTCCTCTTGTTTTGAAGAGTTCACGAGGAGACATGAAGCAGGAGCAGGGGGGTACAAGTACTGCTTCAGATCAAAGTTTAGCCATCTCCAATACATCTGATTGTGCGACGGTGAACCAGGTTCTTTTCGTTAATAGTCATGAGCTGAATGTAGATATTGACGCAATGGGAGGTGATACAGATGGGGAACGAACTGATAAGGAGTTGACGTCACCAATCCTGACAAGCCCACAAACTCTGAATTCCACCGAAAGGGAAACTGTTAATCAGTTGGCTATTAAGGCTAGAGACTCTCTAGAGAAAAAGAAAAAGGGTTCGAAAAACTCTTCAAAGAAGAATAAGAAATCTGTCTCCTCGCCTGGGGGCACGTCGAGGTAATCTTTGTGTTGCTGTTTGTACTCCTCTCTATTTTCTTATGATTATTGGATGTTGGAATGTAAGAGGTTTGAATGATCCCATAAAGCATTCAGCATTGCGTCAGCTTTTCCATCAAGAGAGGATGACTCTTTTCGGTTTGGTTGAAACTCGGGTTAGAGACGAGAATAAATATAATGTTTCTCAACTTCTTCTGCGTAATTGGTCCTTCTTGTATAATTATGATTTCTCTTGTCGTGGTCGTATTTGGGTTTGTTGGAATGCTGATGTGGTGAAGGTTGATGTCCTCGGAATGTCAGACCAGGCTATTCATGTTTCTGTCACTATATTAGCTATCAATATCTCTTTTAATGCTTCAATTATTTACAGAGATAATAACGCTTCCTTACGTGAGGCATTATGGTCTGATATAGTAAGTCACAGTGATGGATGAGAGTCCAGCCCATGGATTCTTATGGGTGACTTTAATGTTATCCGCTACCAATCAGACAGGTTAGGAGGGTCTACTTCGTGGGCTGGTCATATGGACAGATTGGAAATATGTATTCAAGAAGCGAAAGTGGATGATCTTTGATATTCAGGCCTGCATTATACTTGGTCGAATTAATGTCCTGAGAATCTGATTATGCGGAAACTAGATAGAGTGCTTGTCAATGAGAAATGGAATCTGAACTTCCCCTTTTCAGAAGCGAGATTTTTGCCATCGGGTTGTAATCAATGCTGTTAGCTCCTTCTTTCAGACTCGGAGAATGCTTAAAGAAATGAATGCTACATCAATTTCCCTTATTCCTAAAGTTGCCAATCCTACGAGGTTGACAGATTTTCGTCCTATATCTTGCTGCAATACCGTGTACAAATGCATCGCTAAGATTCTAGCTGGGAGAATCACAGCTGTTTTGCCATCCTTAGTAGGTCCGTATCAGACTGCTTTTATCTCTGGACGGAGAATCAGCGACAACATTCTTTTGTCTCAGGAACTAATGAAAGGCTATCATAAATCTACGGGACCTGCCCGTTGTGCTATGAAAGTAGATCTGATGAAGGCTTATGACTCGGTTCGGTGGGATTTCGTTGACGCTATGTTAAGAAAAATGGGATTCCCTAGAACAGTCATTGATTGGATTATGGTTTGTGTTACATCATGTCAATTCTCTATCAACGTCAATGGTGAGCTTGCAGGTTATTTTCAAGGGGGGAGAGGGCTTCGACAAGGGGATCCACTTTCTCCATATTTGTTTGTCCTATGTATGGAAATCCTTTCGGGGCTATTCTGCAAGATGAGTGCCAACCAAAACTTCAAGTTCCACTGGAGATGCAAGAAGGACAACATTTCTCATCTTTGTTTTGCTGACGACTTGATGATTTTTAGCAAAGGGGATGTAAACTCAATTTGTATGATCAAAACAGTGCTCACAAAATTTCAAGATCTATCAGGTTTGTATCCAAATCCAAATAAAAGTGACATCTTCTTAAGCGGTGTGTTAAATGCTGAGAGGGAAGAGATTATTCATGTTCTTGGGTTTGCAGAGGGGGAGCTCCCTATGAAATATTTGGGAGTGCCTCTTATCTCGTCCAGACTAAAGGCTGTTTATTGTAAGGGTCTCGTGGATCGAATCACCTCTAAAGTTCGACATTGGACTTGTAGAACACTCTCGTATGCAGGACGAGTACAACTGATTAATTCAGTTTTATTTTCCATCCAAGTCTATTAGGCATCTCTCTTTCTCTTACCTAGGCAAGTTATAAAAAATATGGAGCAAATTATGAGATTCTTTCTTTGGTCAGGTTCAGATATGAGAACTACTGGGGCTAAAGTGGCTTGGGATCATGTATGTCTTCCAAAAAAGAAGTGGGGGCTAGGAATAAAAAGGATAACAGAATGGAACAAGATTGCTTTGTTGAAACATATTTGGAACCTGTGTAATGACTCAGATGGTTAATTTAGTCTACTTGGATCAAATCCAATCTGTTGTGAGGTAGGAATGTCTAGACAATCAAGACACCACAAAATTGCTCTTGGGCTTGGGGAAAGATTCTAAAGCTCAGATCCTTAGCATGGCCGAAGATGAAGTACATCATAGGAGATGGCAGGACAACTTCTCTATGGTTTGACAATTAGCATCCTCACAGCCCGCTCGTGGATTCTTACGGCGACAGATTCATCTATGATTTAGGTATAGAAAAGAACGCAAAGGTGAATGTGCTGATTCATAACTCAGAATGGAAAATTCCTACCACTCAAGCTATTGGCTGGCGCCCCATTGTAGAAGCTATTCCTTCCAATTCTAATCCTATGATTGGGTAAAAGGATGAGATTGTTTGGCTGGATTCACCAAATCACAGATTCTCGATCAAAGTAGCTTGGGAACAACTAAGATTTCATTATCCGATGGTTGAATGGCATGACATTGTGTGGTTCAAGAATGTTATTCCAAGACATTCATTTTTTCTATGGGTGGTTGTCCAACAGAAACTCACAACTCAAGATAGACTTCATCGGTTTGGTATACAGGGACCCAATAGATGCTCACTCTGTCTCCGCAACTACGAAGATCACAACCACTTGTTCTTTGAATGCTCCTATACTAAAGCGATCTGGTGGGATGTTTGTGACAGATGCAACATTCCAAGAATGACAAAAGGATGGGATGAATGGATTCGATGGGCCACTGTCACTTGGCATGGCAAAAGTTTTGTCAATTTTTCTCGTAAACTCAGTTTTGCAGCTACAGTGTATCATATCTGGCAAGAAAGGAATGCAAGGACCTTTGCTGGAATATCTAGAACTCAGAATTTGGTCTTTCATCAAATTGAATGTATCATCCGTGATAAGCTTGATTTGATGAGGAACGTTCTACCAACAGATGAAAATAAAAGAATCCAACGAGCATTCCAAGGAGCTTGGAGGGTCAGTAACATAAATTTTTCATTTGATATTTAGATGGCTGTATTGGTTTCCCTAACTAATCTTGTTAGGTCTGAGTTTTCTGTTCGGTGGCTAGTGATTGATACTTAAAAGTGTATTTTTATCAAGGTTTTATATCATCATTTTGCAATTGAAGTATCAATAACTCCTTAACTAAAATATGTTTTATAATAATGTATCTAATAATATAAGATACCTATAATTTATGGTAAATGTCTATTTTTAATGCAGACTTATCACATAAATGAAAGGATTGATTGATGACTTGAAGAACTTAAATTGCAAGGATAAAGAGATGGCCAAACTTAGAAAAGAGATGTCGGTGCAATCCAAACCGGAACACTGTTCGGTAATTGGGTCATATCTAGAGCTATATATCTCAGATTTAGGTCAAATTTATATGGATGGAAAGGTAAGACATAGGCCTACAACTTTCATATGGAGCCCAAGATCTAAAAAGGCCATTATCAAGTCCAAATTGTAGCAACAACAAAGAAGCCCGAATCTGTCTTCCAGCCCGAGCACTGTTCGGTATTTTGGCCATATCTAGAGTTCTAGAAGTCCAAATGAGCTGAAGTTTTTACACAAGAAAGCTGAGACAATTGCCTACAACTTTCATGTTTACAACTGGCTCCAATTTTGACGTTATCAATGACGTTTTGGGCAGACAAGAGAAGATAAGGATTGTCACCAAGTCAAAAGTTGGTCACCCACTTATCAATTAGTCATCAAATCAATAGTTCCCATTTTTGGCCTATAAAAGGAGGCATTTGCCATGCATTTAGGCATCTTGATTTCCAGATCAAGATCATGCTCTTCCTTTCTCTCTTTGTATTTTTTATGCTTTGTTTTCATTAATATTAAGTTTATGCCTTTCATTTCCTTTCCTTTACTTAGTTAACTTTTATGTTCTTATTTTGTTTATCTATTTTGCTTTCTTTCATTATGTCTAGCTAAGTTAATTATGTCAAGGTGAAAAGGTTACACTAATGGTGTAAGAATAAGTATAATGTAAACTTAATATGGACTTTAATGTTTGATACTAACATGTTTTATATTTGTTATCTTGTTCACTCTTTAATACTTTGCTTGTTAAATGACTAATCTTGATTTATGTTGTATAACACTTGGTACAACAAATGCTTGGCACTTTCATAGCCCATAATGTATGGTATAACCGACACCTGAGCTATGAAAGGAACTTGATTTATTGTTAACATAAGTTATAATCATGAATGCTTGACGAGATTTACAAGTATTAGCATTAATTGAATAAGATGACTAATGTAATCATGTTAACAATATATAATCTGATTGGAACCTCCTTTGTGTGTGGTTTCCAATTCAATAATAAGAGTTTATACTATACTTGTTTGATATACCATTAGTGGAACCTCTAACCTTGACATTTGTTAAAAAAAAAACTTTTTTAGAATTCTTATTAGTATCTATACCATATTGTCATCCCACGTCAAGTCTATTACTAGAAGAATTTTTTTTCTAGATGCCATAAGCTCAATAATTTAAGAATCAACTCAAATCAGCCCTCTAATTAATCCATACATTTTATGATTGTAATTAACTTTTTTTATACATAACAATTCACAAAACTATAATACTTTCATTCAGTCACTAAACTGTTTCATACATAGTTTCCTCAATCTATTATAGTATTCTATATTAATATGGTGTTTATTAAACATTATAGAGGAACTACTTGCACAGAATATGTAATTTTCATGGATGCAGATGACATGTCAAATCATACAGCACCTATATTGAATAATCCCTTGCTATTCTATATAATTAAACTCTTAATTTTTCCCAAAATATACTACTATTTAAATTAAAAATCAATCTGCTTCGGTGAAGAAACCCTACATACTAAAATAACATCCTAAAATCATTTCATCATTCCATTAATAACACCAAACAGGTAGAAAGACATACACATTCCATCATCCTAAAATGTGAATTAATGGAACGAACTTGGCGTACACCAAACAGGCAAACACCACCACTGCCATTCGTTGTAACACCAAGGTATGCAAAAATTCACATTTCACAAGGGTTCTATATAATTAATAACACCACATACACAGAGCAATCAGGACCGAAAAAATCATCATACTAAAATCATTCCATCAAGCAAAACATTATAAAGGGACAAATTGTTATTCAAAATCATGGGCAATTACGACCAGTAAAATCAACATTCAACATCTATACAATGGAATATTATATTTTCATATTTTTACTTTGTACAGGCCTATAGGGGAATATTACACCATGGGTATGGGTAATCACTAAGGTATAGGGGGAACAACTTACGATGAAGAGGAAGCCATTGATGTTGGTAAAAAAAAAAAAGGAGACTGTTGTTGATGAAGGCTGAAGAGGAGAGCGTGTCGCCTCCCACTGTTGATGAAAAGGAAGCCATGAGCTGTTGATGATGAGAAACAAAGGAGATTGTTGCCATTGTTGATGAAGATTGAAAAAGAAGCCGTGAGTTGTTGAAGATGAAAAAGAAAAGAGATTGTTACTGCTGTTGATGAAAAGAAAGTCGTGAGCTGTTGATCTCATAGTGGCTGGTTAGTTGATCTCATGGTGGTTGCTGGTTGGTTAATAGAGAAGGAGATTAGGGATTTGTTCTCATTGAAAATGAAGAAAAGCATAGGGACGTAGGCGATGCACTGATGACTGGAGTGAAGACCGGACTCTAAAATGACTATACATTTACCTAGCCAATAGGCGCCAGACAACTGGAGCATGGAGGGAAACATTTACTTCAGTTTATATGTTTTGGTGAAATCATTTAACCGATCTTGAAATCGTGATTTTTTGTGATTTCACCCGATTTTAACGATTTCATCCCGATTTCAATCATTTTTTATTTTTTTTAAATGATTCAACACGTAAAGCTTGTTTTGACTCGTAAAATAGTATGATTTTACAAGTCAAAACACGATTTTAACAACATTAACAACATGTATTAATTAATAATGTTAACAAAACAAATTATCAGTACCTAACTAATTAGTTATCATTGGTTTAACTAAAATTTATTCAATCTATTTTAATAGTACCCTTAAATCATTATTAATCTTTTATAAAAATTCAAATTCCTCTAAATTTATCAAAAATTTCAACTTAATAATAAAATTGATAAAATGTGAAATATACCCATTAAATAAGACATTATTTGTCTATTTTAATAGTACCCTTAAATCATTATTAATCTTTTATAAAAATTCAAATTCCTCTAAATTTATCAAAAATTTCAACTTAATAATAAAATTGATAAAATGTGAAATATACCCATTAAATAAGACATTATTTGTTTTATTATAAAATATCTAAATTATAAAATCAAACTTAATTTTATCAAATGACAAACAAATATAATTTTTTTAAATATCAAATAAACCCTAACATGTACAAATCATACATTCAGATAATAAATTTCTTTGAAAAACGCTATAAAACAAGTAAATACACAAACAAACTATATATAAAAGATCAAAATACCAAAAACTTAATATTTTAAAATGGATTATAAAAAAAAGGTAATTTTGCATGTTTGATGTGGCGAATCTTCAAAAAAAAATTGAGTCAGAATATGGATGTTGATAGGTTAAGTATTCAGGTAGCTAGATTTGTAATGATAGAAGCTTGAATTTTGATAAAATATAAGGGTGTTGTGTGTTGTTTTCACTGGTAGCAGCAGATAAAGAAAAAGAAGAAATGGATGAGAGGAAAAGATGGGTTATGTGTTGGGTTATAACTTAAATATTAATGAGAAATTTACTTATGAGTATTAGCAACAAGTATATTTCCTCAGTAATTCAGTCTTTAATAATGATACGTTATTTTTTTATTATTGTTCCTTTATTTCTAAATGTATTTTTCATAGCACTCACCAATAAAAAAAAATCATCTATGTATATCTAGTGAAACAGTGAGTATATATTTTGTTAGTAAATGTCATTGTGATTTACTAATGAGTTTTTTTCATCAATATTTTTATTTATATTTTATAATTTTTATTTATTTATATTTTATAATTTTTTATTAGTGATAGACTTTTTTACTTAAAAAAACCATCTCCAGGTTTCATAAAATGGAAGCAAAATGTTTTTTTATATATATTATTAATAGTTTTCTCTTGTCAATCAGAAGCACTTAGAATTCTGATAGGAAAATCACAATTCTTCTTAATCTTCTTTCTTTCTATTTATTTTTACCTAGAGTGAATTTTGTAAACCAGGAGTTCAACCAGCAAAGTATTCGCTGATTTTTATGGTTTTAGAGCCTTAATATATACACCAAGAACGCCCTCGCCCAGGGTGCGAAAACACTGACATTTGTCTCTAGTTCTCGCCGGAGTAATCTTGGCCAATTAAGGAGCCTAGGTGCCTAATCCATATTTCCATGATTCCAGAGTAATCACATTTATTCTTGATCTTCTTTCTATTTAGTTATTTTACCTAGAAGGTTTACCGAATGAAATTGTTTTTAAAGATTGTTGAAATAACATGGTTTAGGAAAACTCTGGATCTGCCGTACGCATTTTTTAGCTTTTAGCTCTATGATCTGACATCACGGGCATAAACCTTCTTATGAGTAAAAATTTTCAGTATCCAGCTGTGATGTTTCACGCCAAAAAAAGAATAAAATAAGTATTGAACAAGACGTGTGTGTGTAAGACAAGAAATCATGTTCTTGAGCAATTTTATCTCTGGATGTTTATTCATTAAAGAAAAGTCTGGATCCTTGCCTAAGCTTCAAACAAAATTTCAACAGTTATATATCCCCTCTTCTTCCAATTCATAATTAACTTATACCCAAATTACAGGAAAACGGAGAAATTAATAAAATGTTAAAAAAAAAAAGGACACATGACAAATATTGTTTGTCTTCATTGAATAACAATCTAAAATACAAAAACACTAAAGTAAAAATCATAAAAACCAGATAATGTTTTTCAAATATTAAACAACCCAGTTGTTTCGCCCTTTACCTGAGAATCTGAGATGAAACGAGCATGCATGGAAGCAAACAAATTGTAGTTTCAGTTTAATGACCTCAGTAATTCTTGTGTTGAAGCTTCATTTGGTCATAAAATTTAGCAATGAACTGCTCAGCCTTCATGTCTATAGTTTCGTCCCCATATTTATCATCATAATAACTATCCTCATCCCCATCATCATCTTCATCACTCATATCAATTAGAAGATCTAGAAGATTTTGCGCCGATGCGTATTGGCTAGTTTGGCCCGACGAGGATGAAGCTATGCTTTTTGGGGCCGGCGAATAAGATGGGGTAAACACCTCTAAATATTGCTCAACAACATCCACGGAAGCCGCCGGAGGTGTAACTTTTGATTCTTCATGAACCGCCGTGGATGTCACAGGTGCCGGTGTGGCCTCGATGCGTTGTTGGTTGCTGTGAACGTGCAAAGGACGCATGAAAGACAAGTACTTCTTCCACTTCGAAGCAACATCTGTCTGGACAGATTTTGATTTGCCAGATCTTAGAGACAGCATATACACGGCCACCCTAAGGATGTGCATTGCACTGCGTCGCTTTTTCTTCTTGGTCTTTGGGACGCCATCTTGATGGTTGTTGACAGCACGGACAATATCAATGACGGCGTCTGATTTATGTTCCATTAATTAATTAGAGGAAGCGAAAAGAAACTGCCAATCTCAAGGGCTCTTCCCTGCAAAGAGCAGGGGGAGAAATGGCGACTCTTAAGAAAGAAATGCAAATATGGAACGCATGCATTTATATGTGCTCTTATGACCCTGAGGTTGTCATTTATTTATAATTAAATATAGCCACTAATTTAGGGAGGTAGCCATTTAACCAAGAATTTAGGGAGGTGAAGCGCGGAATACTCCCTAATGTTTGTTTGAATTCTACAATTATATAATATGCATGCACAAAAATTAGTGTGATGGGTTGTATACAACTCAGAGATACCCCTCATGATGCATTTAATCAGTATAGTTTGCCTGTTACAAAAACTCGATCTTGAAACTTAGCTGCGGAGAATAAATTAAATTTCCCTGATTTCTACGCCCATCTCTTTCCATAATTACCAATGACGTGCATGTTGGAGTTTGTGGTCTGCAAGTACGTACTTGCTTCTTCTTCTTCTTCTTCTTCTTCTTCTTCTTCTTTTTTGAGAGAGAGAGAGATGGGGTGTGCTACATGGATACGTGCTACATGGATAGTTACGTGCTACATGGATACAATGTAAAGTGATTGAATTAATTTTGAGTAATCTTCAGAAAAACTGACCTCGCATAGTTACGTGCTACATGGATACAATCTTTCATAATCTAACAGTTGCTTAGTGCAGTAGAATATGATTGCTGTAATTAATTCCTTAGACTCTTCACTATAGAAGAGCAAAAAGAACGATGGTACTTGTTGATCTTAACCAATTTTATTTTTAAAAAAATGAATTTAGGTTCACTCCGTTTTGAGGAAATGAGCCCAGAACCTTCCCATGCATTAAGGGAGGAATGTTGCTATTAGTGAAGCTAGTGCGCTATTTATGCTGATCTTACTCAATTTGAGCAATCATTTAACATTGTATTTGACCAAATGGAACATTTTTTTTTCGGCTAAGATTAAAATTTGCACAGATATATATTATTCTATATTTAATTTTTATTAAATAAATAAAAATATTGATATTTAAACTCGTAATTGTTTAGTCATCAATGCTCTGATACCATGTCAAATAAATAATTCAACCCAATAACTTTAGGTAAGGTTTCTATATATAATTTATATTATTCTCTAATAAATAAAAAATTACTAAGTAATCTATTTGTGATGTGTTGCGAGTTGGATTATATTTTTCTTGAATATTAAAGAAATATTCAGATATTGCTAATGTTTGTTTTAGCAAAAAAAATTAAATTGTTTGACAATTGATTCGATATAACTCAGTCGAATATGTGAATTCAAAAGCAAATCCATTAAAAACATAGTTTGACTAAAAAAGATTAAGATAACATCTTTTTTTTAATATTAAGATAACAATATATTACATTGAATTCGGTTAACCCGAGTTTTCATGTCAAATCTACGACCTGGGTTATGAAACTATGATAACTCAATATAAAACAAAACAAAATAAATTATAAAGTCTAATTCTCAATCAAATAAATATTGAATGATAAAATTAGAAAAAAAATAAAATAAAAAAGCAAACTGAATCAACTAGAACACGTGACCCAAGTCATAAGACAGAGATAACCTCATAAAAAAAATCAATTAAAAAATTAATATAAAAAAACTCAAGTCAATCCACTAAACCCGTGACTATTATAGAATGTTCCTGTATAGGAAATGTTATAAGCATATTCTTATATTATAATCTTCACCATTACTATTGTATATTGTCATATATATATATATATAAGAAGATTGGCTAACCAAGAGGTCAAGCCTCCTAATTATTCTTAGTTATGACTCGGTTATCAAACCAAAATAATCTGATTTAACTCGGGTTAACATATAAAATCCAAATCTATGATTTTGGTCATAAAACTAAGATAAGCTCTTAGAGAGAAAATTAAAACAAATTATAAAACTGAATTCTCAATCATTCTTGTTGAACCCGATACTGAATGATGAAATTTATAAAAATTTTAATTAAAAAATAACACAAAAAATAAGTCAAGTGAATCCAAGTTAACCTGTCAAGCATTATTCATTGTTCATGAGGCCGAAATAATTTAATAAAAACAAACCAAAGCAAATTATAAAAATTAATTTTCAATCAAATACAATATTATGATAAAAATTAAAAAAAAAATCAATTCAGAAAAACTAAGTCAATTAGATTAATCAACCAATCTCGTGACCTGAGTCATGAGATAAGAACAACTTAATAAAAAAAAAAAACAATGTTAAAGGACTTATAACCTGGATCATGAGTCTGAGATGATCTTTAAAAAAAAAACTCAATTTAACCATGGTTGAAACTTCAAAACTAGCAATCTTGATCATAAGACTAAGATATCCTCATAGAAAGCAAATCAAAACATATTGTGAAGTTTAATTTTCAATCAACCCAGTATTGAATAATGAAATTAAAAAAAATCAATTAAAAATAACTCATAAAAAATCACCCAAATATACTTAAATTAACTTTTTTAATCACTATTTTTGAGTCATTGCATCAAAATATCATAATAAAAAGTAAATAAAATAAATTATAAAATTTAATTTATATTTAATTTAATATTAAATAATAAAATTAAAAAAATAAAATTTAAATCAACATGGTTAACTTGCAAAATCCGGTGGACTACTGTTTGCTAATATTGAATTTGGAAATCAAAGGAACGTTTCTTTCTTTTATTTCAAATCCTCTTGCATTATTACCGTCCAGTTCCAGCATAGAAACTGGAGTAGTTAGCTGAAATTTGTGAGGAAAAAACACATCACTGCCTGTTCGATCAGTAGCCTCTCTTTTCTTTTTTTAAATCTCTCAGTCGCATCTCAGTAACTCAGTCAATTAGACCTGAGCAGAGGAAGATGCGCGCCTTCTTCTGTCATGGCGGAAGGCGACGTGCAAGCATTACTTTAGGCAAACAAGTCGTCAGGATTCTATTTCGAGAAAACAGACCTAAAAAACCAATCCATCGGCTCACTTTCATTTGCCACCGCGAGCTTCTCGCCGTGGTTGAACTGGTCTTCTCCATCCTTGATACCCCAACAAGCATTTGCTTTTGCTTTGCATGCACTAAAATTATCTATACACGTTATTCATGAAAATTAGTGACCCTGAAACATGGGTTCACAAAATCGGTGCAACTGTTATTATGTTATTGGGTATATATATGGTCATACAAGGAGAAGCTATACAACTCATCTTTGACATAGCTAGGTTTTTATAGATATTTGAATATTGCCCGGTCGTTCCAGTCCATTTATTGTTATTTTTCCTGTAAATATAATATTTAAATAATCCCAACATGTTATGCAAGGCAAATATTATATAATTATTTGGTTTTCCATTATCTTTTCCATCCCTCTATCTTAATATATATTGATTTGCTGTTTCTGCATTTGAAAATATATTTTAGTTGAAGACGTACATAACTGGAAAGAAGCCATGGTTTACGTGAAGCAATGATTTATGCTTACTTAATTTGGAATATTGGATGTCATCATGCACGTAAATTATTTGGAATATTCAGTTTAAATTAAGACTAACCAGTTAGTACGAAGGACCAAATACCATAAAACAAAGATTAAAAAAAAAATGTGGGCGTTTGATCGACATAAATTCCTCTCAAAAGAGAATGCATTTCATCACTTTTTGGAAAATAGGTTAAATAACCTGATTTTGTGTGCCAACAAATTTAACTCACTTTTCTTTTCTTTTCTTTTTTAAAATTACATTGTTCCTTTTATAATATACTTATTTTTTTTACCTTGTCTCTCTTCTCTTCTTTTAGAAATTATATTTTATATTTTAGATCAATTTCAATTTTTCAAATTAAACAAAAAGACTAAACTACCTTTATATATAATATATTAAAAACACTATAAATAAAAAATTAATTAAATAAAAAAATTCTTCTAACATTATTTCTCTCTCTCCTCTCCCCAGATATAAAACTAACCAAAATGTAACCTGGATTTTGATGGATTATTTATGCAAAAAGGTTTGTATCTCTAGGTTGATGTTGATGTTGATGTTTTGTTTTTATCAATGAGATCAAGAATGAGATAATTGGATTTCAGTTATGGACTAAGTTGTTTCATTTGTTACAGCCATGATAGATGTTCTTGATAGTTATCTTGGTGTGTATTATTGGTAGCCAATATAGTTTGTCAAAGGATGGAGCTATTATCGATAATGAATGCAAAGAGGGAAGTTATCAGTGGCACCTATTGTGAAGTGAGAGAGGGTGACTAGCCTTTTTTGGTTGGGTGGCTAAAATTGGTTTATGTTGTTAATAGTGTAGTAGCTTATAACAGTCTTAGGTTGAAAAGATGGTTAATGGTATATGTTTGGTGGCTCGATTTTAAGGAAGAAGACTTGAATGTTTTTTTTCTTTTATTTTTCTTTTTGCTTTTTTATCTTCCAATTTTAGTCTTATTTTTTTTTGCACGCTTTCTCTCTACCAATTGTGGCTAGAGTTTATTTGACTCACCCTCCTTTTCTCTCTGAAATTTTTTTCATATGGCTAGTGTTCTTTTTTGTAGGCACCTTGGATAGGTTTTTTTTTTTTTGGCTTTTTGTTCTCTATTCTTTTTTCTTCCCTTGATAACGACTAGGGTTTGTTTTTACATCTCTTCCCTTCTCTCAAAAATATAGCATCCCTTCTCTCAATACAATACTTCTGGTATTGATTTGAGTCCTGATGACACATAATCAATTTTTTTAGTATTGGTTTAAAATCCAACGATTCAATATAACAGTTCTGAATGCTTATAGAAAAATTTTATGAGTGCTCTTTAGGACCCAAACATGAAAGTCTTGTAATGACAGGGTTCAATGCAAACTCACTAGAGCCTTGTTGACAACAAAAACAAAGAAAAGTTTTACTTGATAAATGGGCTAAATTTCCTAGCAATGTAATTAAAAAACATTTCTTAGGATTTGACTAGAAATGTCCTTCCTTATGATCATTCTTAAGAAAATATTATTTTGAGATAATTTAAAAAAAATCATATAGCTAAATAGTTTTGAAAGTTAAGATTGACAAATGATTTCATTATCTTAATTTCTAGTTGTTTAGTTTTTTTTCTTGTAGTTATACTAGATCTCTAAAGCATGCTAAGTTGTGGGATTAATTTGGTGAATCCAAAAAAATTTGAACAACCAAGAAAAATAATAACAAAAATAAATGTTTGTAAAATCAAATACTAATAAAATGATGGGATATTTATGGGATCAGAATAACTTCATATAATGCAAAAGAAAACAAAACATGAAGACCAATTAAAAATAAACCAAAAGTTGAAGGATAAAATTAAAAAAATTAATTTTTTAAAACCAACATTAAGGTATCAAATTTAAAAAAAAAACAGTACCTAAAAAAAGCCCAAACATGCAAGCTTTAATAATAATAAAAATAAAAAATAAGAAGCCTGGACATGCAAATCTGCATGTCTAAGCTAGCACCTAGCCTTCATTATTGTTTTAGGGGTGGATAACATGTCTTTTAAAAAACATTGCAAGGTACGCCTCACTTTTTGTGCCTCGATTTCAGTAACATAAGGTAGTTGAAAAGTCAGGGCGTGGGTGTTTTACACCTATAAATCCATTTTTTATCCAAAAACACTTAAAAAAACTTTCTAAAAACCTAAATGAAGTCATTTATTACTTCAAATCAAAAAATAGTCCAAAAATAAAATATCAACCTGAAACCCTGAAACTTCTTGATGTCAAATCTACCCTCTCAAGCATTTTTAAAATGAAAAAAAATCTCAATAGAACTCCCCTAATGAAACTTGTCAATATCAAGATCAATTATTTTTATAGATAAAATTTGTGTCAACTAAGACTTTTTCTCTTTAACCATAAGTTTATAGATCTTACTCTCCCTCCCTTCTCAAATCGGGGACTAAAAAATATCAAAAATAAAGTTTTGAACCAAAATAAAGTTTTTAAAAAAATCAAAGGGACAAAAAAATAAGAAATTTAAAAGTAAGAGGACCAAAGTGAACATTTTATGCCATTTTTAAAATTACCAATCATTTTTATTTTTTCTACTTTGGTCCTCTATCTTTCAATTTGATCTTTCTTAAATTAAAAAAAAAAAAACCCAAAGCATTTTGCTACCAATTTGACCACAAAAGAATCAATTCAAAAGGAATAAAAAAGCTCTGAATATTAAAAAAAATTTAAGAAAAGAAAAGAAAAGAAAACACTTTGGATTCTTATAAAAAATATATGTGATTTTTAAATTATTTTTATAATCATTAAAATCAGATTATTATCAAATTGTTTGGCATTATCTTCCATGTTGAATTTCTTTTCATTGCCCAATGAAGTTGTAGATGTAAGATTATATATAGCTATATTTTTATTTTATTTTTTGAAAAGGGATTTGATGTTATGTTTCAATAGTGTGGGAAGTTTGAGTTAGGTGAGTGTTACTATATATATATATATATGACAAAAATATATTTAGTTAAAATGATAAAGATAAAATTTAAATTTAAATTTGTTTCTATGGTAGTTTTAGAGCGAGTTTTAGTACTTATAAATAAGAAATAAAATAAGAGATATAAAAAAAATATCTACACAATCTTTACCTCTTAGATCTCAAATTTTAAGATAGTAACATATCATTACTAAAACTTAAAATTTTACCTAAGGATAATTTTGGCATTTAAAATAATCAAAATATTTGTTACTTCATTAAAGTAAAAGAATAATTAAAGTGTCTTTATTATTTATGTTTAGACTCATAAAAATCATTTGTAAAAACATTGCAAAACCAAATGAAATGGATTCCAAAAACATTGTGAACATTGATTGTTGAGTTTTTGTTTCAATAAAAAATTCAAAATAATCAAGTGTTATATTTTTATTTTTAGTTAAAAAAATAGATTACACCAAACAAATCTTTAATTATCAAGCTATACAGAAAAATTAAGATTATATAATTGAAAAGGTCTTTTCTTGTTTTTGTAGTTGTAAAATGTTTTTATAAAGATTTGAATTTTTTTCAAAATAAGCTTTTTTGGTATTTTTAAATCATTTTGATATGCTATTGTAAAAAAATAATTTGAATTCATTTGCCTAATATTACATAATTAACAATGTCTTATACATAAGATCTACCTTAGCCTCATTAGTGAAATGATTGTCCCCATATAGGGCTCCTATGTTCTACAAGAAATAAATGAAGGCATATGTGATTTATATATTGGCATTAGGGCTCTTACAGCTCAAGCAATACAGGTAGGATTTTATTAACAAACCATATTATAGGATGTCATAAGCCTAGTAAAAAGGTGTGACAAATATTAGAGATTTGTTTCAATTCCTTAACAATCATCTATACAAATGATAGCTATAACTTCTCCTTGGTCATTTTTGCAATGAGGAATGGACATTTTAAGTCCATTCCCTAAGTCTATAGGCAAAAGATAGCTTGTTTTAGTGATCGTGGAGTACTTTACCAAGTGGGTTATATAATAGAAGCTCTAATAGAGATAGCAATCAACAAAGTGTTTTTTTTCTTTTGAAAGAATATAACATGTTGTTTTAGGCTCCCTAGAGTTTTGATTTATGATAATGGAGCGTAGCTTGAAAATCATAAAATGAGAAACATTGCAGAGGCTTCATATAGATCATTGTTTCTCTTTAGTATCACATTCTCAGACAAATGGTCAAACTGAGTTGACTAATAAAGTTTTGTTTATTAAACTTAAAAAATATGATAAAGGAAGAGAAGTTAGAGTAGGTAGAATTGTTGAATGAAATTTTATGGGTCTATAGAACGACTTAAAAAACATCAATTGGAGAAACATGATTTTTTTTCTCGCATATAGGATAGAAATCATAATCTTAGCTTAAATTGGATGTTCAAGCCACGAGTAGTTCACTGTACCTTACAAGACAATAAACAAGGTCTTAGGATTAACCTTAATTTTCTAAAAAACATTATGTGTGATAGCTGCAGTTAAGAATGAAGTTTATAGGCTCAAAACTACATAATATCACAATACCTAGGTCATGAATAAAGGATTCTAGTTTGGAGACTTGATACTCATAAAACTAGATGCTATAGACAATAAAGAGAGTAAGGATAAACTATTTAATATCACAATGTCGAGGTCAAGAATAGAAGATTCAAGTTTGGAGACCTTATACTTAGAAAACTAAAAGTTACACAAGCAATCAAGAAGGTAGGGGTAAACTAGCTCCAAAATGAGATGGTCCCTTCAAAGTTATAAAAGTTATCAAAGTCAATACTTACCATGTACAAGATATGGAAGAAAAGATCTCCTCATAAATGGCATTCAGACAATTTAAAAATATATCATAGTGAATATAAATATTTATTTTCATCTCTTTATCACTGTGTATACCCTTCAAAGACCTAAATGACAGTATGTGCTCTCCCCATAGGTAATCTTCAGGGGATTGGTATAAGGTCTTTCTTAGGGCATTAGCCCCTACAAAGTCCTAGAGGATGGTATGTGTTCTCCCCATAGGTAATCTTAAAAGGATGGAGGTGGTCTTTCTAATAATATATGTACTACTCTTTAAATGATAGAGTTGGTCTCCTTAAAGATAGTATCCCTTACAAAGTCCTAGGGGATGGTATGCATTCTCCTTATGAGAAATCTTCAATGGATGGATATGGTCTTCCTAGTGTTATATACATTGCTCTCTAAATGATGGATTTAGTCTCCCTAATGTTATATGCACCACTCTCTATAGGATGGATATGGTTTTCTTAATGATATATGCACCACTCTTCAAGGTATGAACTTAGTCTCTCTAAGGGCAGTAGCCCTTATAAAGTTTTAGGGGATGGTATGTATTCTCCCCAAAGACAATCTCTAAGGGATTATTCAACGATCTTTATAAGGATAATAATCTCAACTACCTCCCTAGAGATATTACTCTTAACTATCACAAACACCCCTATTATCTAACGTTGTGGGTCTCAACAAAACATAGATTACTACCTAACATAGAGAATACATCTCCACCCTGGCTAAACTTAGATTTTTAGGTGTTGGTTATTTTGATATAACCCTTATTGGACGTTGGTGGTTTAAACTTTTTAAACTTTTCTTGTAGATGTTAACATTTTTATAAAAAGACTTCTAAGTATTGGAGATCCATTTTTTTTAATAGTGGGCTTTGGACTCATTTAGACGCTTAACACAACTTGTTAGCATATATAAATACAATAATGATATAAGTAATGTATTATAAATTTTAAACTCCAAAATATAAAGCATAAGCCTTACGACCAAATTCAAAGCTTGAAAATGTACTAGAATTCAATACATTACAAAAAAAACAAAAAAAAAACACTAAAGGAACCTACATCTCCAGGCCAAGTTCTTGAGCTAGATAAACTCCACTCCTAGTTGAGGCACCTCTAACTAGGAAAACAATAGCGAAGTCCAAGACTTAACCATTTGGGAAACTCTTGTTAAAATTAACTTATATCCCTCTAGATAGGTTGAAATAATACAAGTTTGACATGGCTAAAAAGAGCTTGTCCATTATTATCTTTGTTAGAAATATAAACTATCTATATTCAGACTAAAAGGCTTGGGATGAATTCTTCAAGTCTTCCATTCTTGCATGAGAGTTTTGAACCTCCTTTCTAACTAACTTAAGCCCTTCTCTTAGGGTTTCTTTTGCCCTTTTAAGCTCATCTACCTCCTTCTCTTTGTCCTTCATCCCTCTCTCCAGGAGGTCAATATGGTTTAAGCTTTTATCCCCAATGCAACCTAGAATACACAGTTCTAAAAAAGTCCATTTCAATATCTCAAGCAGCATTTTCTTCTCTTAGTTTGTGTACTTCAAACCTACTAGCATGATATACTCAATGGCCTCTTTTATAGTCTTTCTCACTTCAGCCCACCTACTCTTGGAATAGGCATACATCATGAAAGTCTAAACAACAAAAGAGATAATATAAGTTATCTTTCAAAATAGCATAAAAATTAAATTAAATTAATTTGTTATCTTACCTGAAAATCTATATGTCCAATAATGGCCAGATAGCGTTGGAAGCTATAGTTGATTAGTCCTTCTACATCAGAAGAAAAGGTGAGAAGTTTTTCCAATGTTTCTATCATGTTCAACCTACCAAGTCCCAATATGAACCACCTCTAAAGTATAGTCTTTATTATTTCCCCACTTTAAGCCCATTTTCCTCACTTAAAGTGGGAAAACAAATAGGGATATGGTCTCACTTGATATTATAGACGATTTCCTCTACCCTAGAGGGTGGAGGAGCTTGACTGGAAGATTCGAGAAATAGATAAACTGGACTTATAGGGGTAGGACAACTATATAGAGAGGGGAATGATCTCTACTTCAGAATCTGAAGAGGTAGAGACTCAGCTTCTTTTCTGATGAAAAGCAGCCTCCATAATGAATGAGGTTGGGGTTGACATCTCATGACCTCTGATAGGGGAGAGCGAGACCTTTTATTGCCTCTCAAAAAACTTCATCAGCAGGAAAGTTAGTTATATAGATGTCTTCAAGAACATCTTCAGCTTGGACTTAGAATGTGGAAATCTCTTCAATGTTCATATGAATGGAAGACCTAACCCTTTATCTTCTCTTCAATGGTTGATTTTCTTTAGAAAAAGAATTGTCATTAAAAGATGGCGTAGACACGTGACTAGGCATAAACAAGATAAACCCACTAAATTCATATCCATTGGTCCTAGGTAAAAACCCTACACAAAGAAACAACAACAACAACTGAAAGGCATTGAAATCAAAAAAGCATATGAAAGCATAATTACTTGAAATATTATATGCTCTTTAGCCATACAATTGATGTCATATTCAGTATAAAGGTTGTCCAACTGGGTGCAAACTATCTCCTCATATAGGCCTAAGAAAGGCTTTTCATTTACTCTCATTAGGGGTGTCTTTCAATAATAGGTACAACCCTTAGATTGAGTTATAACCATCTTGAAGTTTAGCTAAGCCAGTATACCTTACTATTGGTATTGCTCCCTTTATTTTTTTTTACTAAAAAGACCTTCCCCTCATAGTATTCTTTATTGGTCCATTTCACCTATTGAGAAAAATAAGAAATCAATGGATTGAAAGCTCCCTTTTAGTGCCACTAATCAAGGTATAACAGTACCTAAATAGCCTGACTATAAGCTCATCATTCAAAATCTTCAATAATTTCTAAAATAAGGATAAAATAGTTTATCCATTAGGATGAATATGAGAATGACTAAGGTTGTAATAACTTATAACATCTTCTATAAATTCTTATAAATGAAATTAGTATCCAAGTTCAGATAGACTTATGGAGGTTATAATTATAACATTACCTTATCATATTTGTTGGTGACCTAAGAGATACGGTCACTAGCTTTAAGGATAACCACAATATAATCTTTTGACTGGCTAGCATTAGCTAGAGATAGTTGGTCCCAATTTACTAAACTATAAGGTCTTAGTTGTCCTCTCGGGTTTGAAACCTTCTAGGAACATTCTTATCCCTTCTTCCAGCAGAAAAAGACTAAGCATCATCCCTCTCATATCTAAGGCCAATTCTTATGGCTAGAGATCTACAGTAAGTGATTTTAGTTTCAGGCTTGAAAATAAAATCATGTTCAATATATGTTTCCTTTTCCTTTTTTAAAAGTTATGATGATACAAGGAAGAAAAGATTGAAGAAGGTTTTACAAACGCACAAGGAAAGAAGATTTGGTTTGTTTAGCCAATGAATTCATATTTGCTATTAAATTGCCATCTTCTTGTAAAATATTGAAAATTTCTAAGTCAGAAAATATTAGGAAAAAAAGGTTTAAAAAAAGCAAAATAAGAGGGGTAGATAGGAATCCATGACAAATAGCACCTCATCTATAACCATTAGAAAGGCCAAACACTTGCAATAGTTATTATGCATTGTTAGGTGATCTTCCCACGAACCTTTTTTCTTTTATCTATAAATCTTTTTAGATCCATTGTCTCTATTAAAATTTCTTATGCCTCTAATGAAAGATTAGATATTAAACGTTTAGGAGGAAACTGATGAGTTAACTTTTTGCTTAAGATTTTTATTAATAAATATCATCTAAAAATAGGTTTAGTAAACATGTCAGACCCAAAAACTTGGGTTTGGTAGTCAGCCCAATTCAAGGTAACGTGGGTCTACTGAACAAGCCAGACCAAAAAAACTAGGACTTGGTAGCCAGTCAAATCCACGGTAATGTAGGTTTGTGAGCATACAAGCCCAAAGTACTTGGGCTTAGTAATCAATGAAGCTCATGGTAATGTGGGCCTAATGAGCATACATACATAAAGTGCTTAGGCTTGGCAATCTACCAAACCCATGGTAATACCAAACCTAAAATACTTGGGCTTAGTAATTAGATAAGCCCAACTGTTAAGTCTAAGGTAACATGGGTATGGTAAGCATGTCAAACCCAAAGTACTTAGACATTACAATGTCTAAGGCTATGTGCATAATTGTGGATTATCCTCAACAATAAAAGTATTAAAGGTCAAACATACGTATACTCATAAGTGTATACAATGTTTCTAAAGAGACTCATCATAGTTGCTATCTCATTCATTATATGTTAGATATATTTATATTTTATTAATGTAGCCTAAAGCAAAGGACTTTTCAGTCCTTCCCTTCTTTGAAAACAACAAGGTTCAGGGAGTATAAATATCCTCTGAATCATCCAGGTAAAATATTAGAACTTTTCATCTCTTAAGATAAAGATATACAGATTTAAAAGCACTAACCAACTTAAAAAATCAAGAACAGACATCTTTATTCCTTAAATTTAAGACTCTTTTAAGTCATTTGTTGTCTCATGTTATTTAACACATTTCTCATTAATATACTGAGTTTATCATTGGAGGGTCTTTAAGCCCCCCCGATTAAGACTATTTTTGTAAGTACTCAAGCTTCCATCATAAATTTGGAGTTTTTTAGATTAAGAAGAAGAAATTCAAGCACTTGAATATATTAATTAATTATTATCTTAAATGTTAAATAACCTTTTATTTACATATCTTAGATTTTAAGACATCATCAATAGTTATTTGTACATGTTTATGATTATTTTGGCTAGTTTATTTGTAAAAAAGAAAAAAAGAAACATAAAGCTAGTCATAAATATTGTTACTTATTATACATCTAGGGTATGATTTCTATATAAACGTATGGGCTCGATCAGTTTTCAACGTACACAAAATATTTGCATGAGAAGTCATTTTCTAAGATTTAATCAACACACAAGCAAGAGACACCATGAATGATACAGCACAATCATTGAATACAATGTCATTGGCAAGCTCTATCATGGTTGTTTTTGCATAAACTCTCAAACATACGTGTAGCAACAATACTTGAGACAGGTAGCTAGCTAGTCTTATTATTGTTAGGCTATAGTGTAATGATCAATGTCATGTACACTCATTAAATAGAGCTAGGCATGACAACTTAAGGTGAAGTTTGAATTTCTAAGCACACTAATTAAAATGTCACCATTATCATAATTACTCGATCTTATATAAAAATATTAAAATGCATAGTTGACTTAATTCTAAAATAACTAATAGAAGAATGTTGTTCATTGTTATTGAACATGCATTACAACTATCTTTAAAAAATAATTTGAAAGGATTTTTCTTCAGTTTTCCTCAACAAATTAATGATATTTTGTATTGTTATGAACATGATCTGGTGTATAATTTGATTGATAAATATTAAAATATACTTAGCTAATCATTACATTTGTTATGAGAAAAAAATTAGGAATAAAAATATTAATTAGATAAAATTAAAGGAACAAAAGATGTAAAAAGGATGAAGTGTTGAAGGTTTTTGTAAAGAGAAAAAATATAAGAATTAGTAGATCTCATTAACTTAGATTAATTAAACATAGTTATGAAAAAATTGAATAATACTATATAAAATACCTTTAAATTCAAGAAAAAAAGTGAATAGTCTTTTCTTGCACTTTTCATGGTTTTTTTTTTCCTTTTTAGATTTAAGGTTTCCCTACTATATGTTTTTCAATTCTAAGTGTGAGGTGAAAATAAAAGAAAAGATAGCGGGTTTCAATTTAAAGAGGACAAAAACCAGAGAAAATACATAAAAGGCAAAACCATTTTTTATTAGAAGTTTCTTTGACCCTTTCTTATTATGGTATTGAAACTTTCATAATTTAATTTTCAAATACTTATATCAATGTTTACGCTTTTGGTTTTAATGATAATTGTGCTTTTAAGATTATATCTCTAAATTTTCATATATCCTATCAATGTACTTAAATAGATTTTTAAAAAATATAGTGTTTACAAACAATGTATATTAATTTTTTATATAAACTAAGTTTGCAAGGTGAAATGTAAATCTCAATTATACAAATGATTAGTTAAAAAAGAAAAGAATGATTATCAAATGTTGCTTCCTCTTTTCTTTTCTTTTCTTTTCTTTTTTTTTTATTTTGCAGTTTTTTAGAATCCAAGCCTCATATGATAATGTAGAATAAATTAGCTAATCATAAGAGTTTTAATATATATATATATATATATAGAGAGAGAGAGAGAGAGAGATATTGAACTTAAGATGGTGTGGAGAAAATCTAGAAGTTTGAATTCATTTGAACATGTCTAGTTTCTAGCATGACAAACTATAATATGGGAACCACACATTGAGAAAAAAAGGTGTCGTCATCACTCTTATTTTACATGTTACTCTTTTCTTTTCTTTTTTCTAAGCAAAGGTTAGTATTTATAGGGCCCATCACCCATGACTTATGAAACAATGGTCCAGCCAGCTTGTTCTCTCCAACAATCCACCTGGTGATTGTCGTGAGCCCTTGTGATTTACAAATACAAGCTTTCTGATGATAACAATTTAGCTAGCTAAAATGTAGCCATTATCTACAAAGTGTAGATTTCAAACCCCAACTTCGCTTATGGCTCGTCCTTTCATTTTAATCCAAAAGCTCCCCTTGTGGCTAGCTATATTAAATTGTTGCTTATTACCTGTTACTCCTATATCTATTAGCTCAAGATATCATAATCAGACCATATCAAACATAAACCTAAAATATGAAATTTTAGAAAGCAGTTTGATGAATTATTTGAAATTTCAAGATTGGATCAGGCTTTCAATACTTATTTCTTAGGTTGAAGTGTGAGCTAAAATGTAGACTTTATCTTTGGCCTTGGTTGTCGCTACAAAAACAAGTCTCATGTCAAAACAAAAAAATTTATGATGTTTAAGCTAGTAAATATAAGAGGAGAAAATAATATACAGGGAGTACGTGTTTGTTAAATAAATTGGTATAAAACCCTTGGATGAGCTAGCTCAAATGGCTTGAACTTACTTGGCTTGGCTTTAAATTTTAACTAGTGACCAGAGATATTTATAAACCTTGATCACGTTAACTTACTTCGTGGAGTATGGAAGGTGGTGTTGTAGATACCACGTGGTGCATGAAGTAACGAGTTTTTTATGGTGAGTAAATTAATGATGGAAAGCAACCTTATGGTTAATGGATAAAAAATATTACCATTAGTGGAGAGATTAGTGTCTATCATTTATTTGTGGTTCTTGTTCTATCATTGGTTGAGAAATCGATGTTTCTACTATATATGAAGAATTTATGTGAACAGAAATGTCTAAGTGTGCACCTGTAGGTGGTGCATGATGCTGCTTTGACTTCTTAGAAACTCAAAAATACATTAAAATGTATGCTAAAGCAAAAAAAAGAAAAAGGTAGGAGACCACTCTAGTTAGGATGATTATGTCCAAGAATGGATATAATTTTTTCCAAACATGGACAAACTTTTTTTTTTTAAGTTTTATGCTCTATTATTTGCCTCTCAATTCTTTTAAATGATCATGTTTGAAAAACTTAACCAACATAAGTAGGAGGAAAAAAACATTTATTATTTTATACCTGTCATATGACCTTCTTATGGTTTTTATTAATATGAATACTCGTGAGTTTTGTTAATTTTCCTACAAGAGAGAAGAGAGTTCAATGAATGTGCTTCATTCTCTTAAAGTTAAGAACATTAATATTTAGAAAATGAAGAATGCTTTGTGATCATGGAATTTGTGTTAAAGTATTGTGTAAAAAGACGATGCATATAGATATTTTTGTTTGAAATATGGAGATTTTAATGGAAATAAAGAGATTTTATATTGGATATTTTATTAGAGATATTAACAATTTATCTAGAGACATGGAGATCTTATCATGTAGATTTTATTAGAGATTTAGAGAATTGAAGATCTTACAGCAAAGATTTTATTGAAGACATAAATACTTGCTTAAAGATATGGATAATCCATTTGGAGACATAAAGATTTCGTTGAAGATATGAAGAACCACTACTACTTTTATTGGAAAGTTTATAAGATTTTCCCTTGTAAGTAAAGATATAGTTTTTGGAAATTATCATATATCAGATAATGCATCATAAAGATATTTTCTTATTTGTTTGGGTTGCACTTCCTTTCTTACAAATTATTATAGGCGATCATTGATGATTAACCCTTTTATCTTTATCTTAAGGCATGATATTCCTTAGTATCATGACCATGGTCGTAGTGAAAATGATAGAACTTGTTGAAGTTCCTTGTATTTGTGTCATTCTTTATAGAAAGTGGGTATCATAAGAATTTTCTTTTCTTTAATGACAGCCAATACCTTAATATATATGGTGATTTGAGATGTGGTCATGAGCTTAAAGAGTTTTAGGTAATAATGAAGGGATCATTTGGTACTTTTATTGGATGCCCTAGTAGGTGATTGATAGTATTGGAGAGATTCTACTCTTCATGGCTAAAAACAAGGGCATTCTTATCTTGTCATGCTAGTTTTCTCTACTCGAATATGGTTTTTCATGGTCTATTTCATGTTGATGAAAGTTATGTTAGGGAGAATATATAGTTGTTCCTATAAAAAGTAGTCCACTGATCAAGTCTTTAGTGGTAATAATTCAAATAGGTTCTCCACGTTAAGAATTTCCTTGTTAAACCTCTGGAGATATACTATATTACTCTTATTTTTTTCATTGTATGATGGTGAATAGCTTATTAATGCGTTTTTTAGTTAAAATGTTACTAGTGTTGAAGCGGGAGATGATTTTAACAAAGAGGTTATAAAATCTAAAAATGCAATAATACTCAAAGCTATAATACCATACTCAAGCATATCCATAAAATGTTATCGAGAGGATTTTGCATATAGTATTACTCTTTTATATTATAAGCTATATGATGCTTTTCATATTTTAGATATTCATTATTGGATCTGTAATATCATCATAGTTGTCTTAGTTGAGCTTCATAAAGATACAATTTTTTAATAAATGAGTGTAACACTCCATGAAAAAATAAGAACGTCTCACTTGGTGAAGGTGGTGTTCATTTTTAGAAGCTCATGTGATTATTGATTTGGTCTTGCATTTGGATCTTTTTTTATAAGAGGTACATAAGTTAGATATAGAGGAAGATTAATAGCAGTAACCACTCATGTATCTAGAACTTGTTGAGGAATGCTTTTAATATAGGGAATTGTTTCTTCAAAGAGTTAAAGAATGATTTTTTTCATGCTTACTTTTCATATCATTTTCCCATGTTTCTTCATTTTCTCATGTTTCATATCATTTTTTTCTCATGCTTCTTCAAAGAGTTAAGAAACTCGAGTTATCTTTGTGTATTTAGAGGTGCGTGAAATGGAGCTCCATGTTATATATGCTATTGAGAAAGTGAAAAGGTGTCATAACCTGATTTTTAACCCTCTTTTTAAAAAAATAGAAAAAATCTAAAAAATATATTTTTAATGTATTTGTGTTATTTTTTTTATTTTCAACATCACTTTAAAAGAATTAAAAATTTAAAAATTTACTTTTAATATGTTTGGTTTTTAACACATATATTTCAAAATCATTAATCATTTTTTCTTATTGAGTCAACAAAATACACAAAAAAAAAATCAAAATATAGAAAGTATTTGGACAAAAGGACCAATATCCAAAGGAAAAAATAAGAGGCCAAAGTTTTTTTTAGTTGTTTGGGGACCAAGAAATTGGGAGGAAAATGACAAATTTGTTTTGCCTATAAATATGTGGTCAGAATGTGTATAAAAGAGAAAGACAGTTAGGGGGAATTAGTTAGAGACACAAAAAAAAAAATATTCTTTCCCACACTATCCAACATAAACATAAGAAAATAAAAAAAAAACAAAAAACATCAACCACAAAGCCTCATAACAGAGCTCAATTCAATTGAGAGCCTCATGTTAAGTTCCATAACCATGATTTCTTGCATAACCCAAGAACAAAAACAAAAACAAAAAAAAAAATCTTATCCTTCTATTGATTTTGGCCAAAACACACTCATTTTTATTGAATCTCCGAGCTTTTCTCATTGTCATCACCTTAAACCTTTCTAAAACCACACTCTTCCACACCTCACAGAAAACATAAACAACACATATAAAAACCCACCCTAACCACCATAACACCTATAGCCTCTTTTTCTCCAATCAATGGTCACCTCACACCATTGCTGACCATCACGTCATCATTTTTTCCATAGCAACCTCGTGATAATTTCTTTTTTATTTCCATTCATCACTACCCCTACCAATTTTATAGCTTTGTGACCTCATCCCTTCTTTTCTCTTCCAAATAGTTTCCTCCATCTGTGGTCATCATAGCAGCAGCACTACCTATAGCAACAACCTTTGAACTACTCTCAAAACCAAGCCAACCTCCCTCACTAAATTACTCCAATCATCTACCTGTAAGCCAATGTCCATCTCCCTTCTTCACTGTTACCCACTGACATTAGCCGCATAAAAATCACCCAAGCTAATCAACCACTGCTCAAAAGAATAAAAAAAAAAAAAAACTCTTCAGCATTTCTCTCTAATTGTCAGCCACAACACACTGATTACCTCATTTCCTTCACTCCACAACCTGACTCAATCATTATGAGCAGCTTTCTCTCTCATACCCTCAACATTAGCAGTGGCAGCGAGTTTTCCCTCATGGTAACGACTTTCTCTCTTCCCATCGGCCAAAACAACCTCCATAATAATCCAATCATGCTCTATCAAGAAGCTTCAGCTTGTGATCAGGGATCTCCCAATCAGCAAAACAACCTAGCGACCAAACTCATCACATTTTCATCCATTAGTGATGATAATATCTATCATTAAAGGAGAGAGAAAATAGAGAGAGAAAAGTAAGAACTAAAGTTTGAAGTGTTCAAATCTCTCTCTTTAAAACTCTATTTTCCTCACCACCGGTAAGGAAAGGAAAAGATGAAGGAGTCATTTTAGATCCATCAATTTCTATTTTTCAATCGGTGATGGCATGTGGATCCATGTAAGGCCACTATTCTAGCGGTCCTCCAGCTTGATTCCAATAGCTTCTAAATGCATTAAGCATTTTAGAAGGTCAATTCCTAACCTCAAAATATTTTCTTAAACAAATTAATAATTTTTTGTGAAATTTAGGACAAATGCTTATTATTGTGTATAATTTTTGAACTATTTAAACACTATTTGATTTGGATTGATATGTGTTTTTTCTAATTTATGTTGAATTGTGAGTTTATTTTAAGGTTGTGTTTGCTAATTGAATATTAAATATTGGTTCATGATTATGCTAATTTAAACATTAAGTCTTGATTCATGGTTTGTGTTTGGATTGATGTTGATTTATTTGAATTGGCATGAAATTTGAATATAATTTTGTAAAATTAATAAGATTTATTTTGATTTTCTGCATTGTTCAGTTTTGAGTTAATGATAATTCATCTTGAGTTGAAATCATGGTTAAAATAGATTTGATAAAAGCATGTTATTTGTGTTTGCCGAATTTCAAGTTCCCCACATTTTTCCTTACCCCAATATTTAAAATTGTAACCTACACATGAGATATTTTTTTATATTAAATAAATTAGTTTTCTCCCACAAAAACAACAAAAAAATCTCTTTCACAAATACAACATCATTTTAAATTGCATATGGCCAGATCTTTAAAAAAAAAATCATATTAGCATAAATAATAAAAATAAACAATATATACAAGGCATGATTTAGCATTTTTAAATACAAAAATTCAAGAAAAATACTTTGTTGATATATTTGCATGTTTTTTTGAATTTAATAATCAGTTTATGAAATTTATGAGAACTTAACCTACATTTTAAAAATAACAAAAAATATTATCTTGTTTGTTTGAATATCAAGGATTACAAACTCATACATAAGAGGTGTTTCCAATATTAAAAGAAAATTGCAAAAAAGAAAAAAAAAACATTAGAATGGTTAAGTTTTAAGTTGATAAGATAGAATTTCCTTGCCAAGAAAAACTTTTCTTAAATCTTACATAGATTATACATTAATTTATATCAAACAAACAAATAATACAAATTACTTTTAATAAGGTATACTAGGAGTGATACGTCCTTCTTATAAACAATCAATCTCCTTATTAAGACTTTAAGACCGGTTAGAATTTCTAGTGATCAAAATACTAAGTGATGACTCCATTTTTTTTATTGATAAAAAACAAGAATATTTCATTATTCTTTCCATCCATCACCACACTAATCCCACTCCTAGAGAACGATCGTTGAGATGCCACACACGTACTACAAAAGGTGTAAAGTTATTTTTGTATAGCTATAATAGCATCATTAAAAACTTTCACTAGAATAGTTATTTGTTGGATATTTAAAGGAGCTGAAATGTTTGTAATAGGTAGATCAGTCATTCTTTTATAACTTATAGTTTCTAAGTCATCAATCATGGAAAGAAATTTTTGAAAAAAAAGGTATAAAAATGAAATAAAGTAGGTTTTATTCAATTTTCTAGAATAACAATACTAGTAAAATTATAAAAAAAAAATTAGTATTGGATTAAGCTTTTCATAATTATATTGAGTTAAGATACATGCATGTCCTTTGGAGTAGACTTTGTTTTTGGTTTAGTTGTTCTCAGGAAAACAAATATCATATCATAATAGATTAGAATCCTTAACTGTTTAAATTCCTAAATATAGAAAATATATATATTTGGGAGTGTGTTTGTTAAACGAATTGGTGTGAATCACTTAAATGAGCTTGATGGCTTACACTTTTTTTTTTAGCTTGATGGCTTACACTTAAATGAGCTTGATGGCTTAGACTTGCTTGGCTTGAATGTTAGCTTGTTTTCAAATTCTCATCCACTCATGTTTGAGCTGTCGGACACTGAAAACAATATTTTCGAAAATTGTTGAATGTGACAGTTTAAAAGTGCATGTCGTCTTCCCCATGGCCCTCGCTTCTTAGTAATTAGCCAGCAGTATTTAGTTCAAATTGTCAAATAAGACTAACCCAGAAGACGTTGCTGATCCGCTGTGTCCTGACAAATCACACCTCCACAAGTAACTGGATTGCACTATTTGGTATATTTTACCAAACAATTAATGAAATGGGCTGTACAGCATTAATTCTGTGATTAGAACTCCTAAGCTTAAATTCGCTTGAATCAGAACTAATTAATCCGCGCCCCAACAACAATGTAAGAGTAATATAAAACATTTTTTAGGCTGTAACTTGATTAACAGATTTTAAATTTATTTTTTAAATATTATTGATTTAAGTTTCATTAACTTTAGAATTACTATAAATTTATATAATTTTTAATTTTTAAGTTAATAAAATTAATTTTTAGGTCAATAAAATTAATTAAAATACGCAAGAACTAATATAAATAAATTTAAGTTTGAGTTAATTAATTAAATTTTAAATTTATTTTTAAAAAATTATAATTTAATTTTTATAAATCTTAAAGGTGCTAAAAACTTATATCATTATTAATTTTAAAATTTATATAATTAACTAAAATATACATAAACTAACTTAATCTAGATATTTATATTAATTAAAAAAAAAAGTATCATGCTGAGTAGTGGCATCCAAGTCAGTTCATGCACTATATATATATATATATATATATTCTCTGCAAAAATCTGTTCCTTAATTTCATTGACCCGATCAAGTTGTTTATAACTTGAAACTTGGAATTAATTCCAGTTGATTATTACAAGATTTTTTCACATAAAAATGTTATGTGCTTCAGAAAATACTTTAGGATTTTCAACCTCATCATTTGCGGGTTCGGTGTTGATTAATCAATATTTACACGCTAGAAAACGATATCAAATGATTAGCACAGCGAGAATAACACGGTTTAGCCGCAGTCCTCCGCTGCAGGTCCCATTAAGAAAAAGAAATTAATTAGTTAGCTACTAAATACAAATCAACACCTCTCTCTCTCTCTCTCTCTCGTTAAGGATTTTTAAAACCAAAAATTAAGCAAAACGTTTACTTGTACGAAGTCGTTAACATTTTGTGAGAGATTTCTCCTTTCTTACGACAGAAGCAAGACAAAACCATGCCAACCAGAAAATGTGCTGATTTCACGTTACGTGGGACCCTTTAACATTCAACCACCGACCGGCCGCCCGCTTCATTTTATCCTTTCATACTGAAGTCTAACCACTGCTACGAAGTTTCTCAGAAAGATACTAACTAGCTTAATTTTACCAGAAATGAAATTATCAATTAGAAAATAAAATTAGCTGTAACATTCATTACAATATTGACAGTACTTCACATATTATTTAGAATTTCAAGTATTCTTTAGAAAAACTGTCAAAATAATTTATCATAATTGTATTTACTACTTGAAAGTTGATTGAAATCATGATGCAAGAGAGAGACACCATATTTGTTGAGAGAAAAAAAATAATTCGTCTAAAGAGAGTTAAAAGATTTCTTACCAGCAATGTTTCAAATTCCAAATTCCCAAAACCGTATAAAAATACATTGGCCCATGACAGTTGTTGAGTGTCAGGACACTGGCAATGGTTAGATTTGGAATTAACTAAAACTCCAGCTTGAATCCCCCGCGGACACCCTATTTCCCACATGCCTTCACTGCCCACAGCTCACATTTCAACGCCAGCTGCGTTTGGCATTCCAGGGAAAAAGATAAACAACTGTCTCTCTCTCTCTGTCTCTCTCGCAGCACACCGCGTATAAAGAAACCCACGCATATAAATGAGCCATCGTCACCATTTTCATTCAGCAAAAGAAAACAACAAATAGAAACAGTTTTTTGTATTAGAAAGCTTTCACTACCAGCAGAACCTTCAATCTCGACCTCAGTCTCTTTTCACGCACAATATATAGCTACTTTTTGGTACTGAACTAGATCTGACAATGGCGAAGAAAAATGGCAATGATGTTGCTCATAGAGCATGGAACATCCTGCGCCTAGCACTGTTGTGGGCAAGAAAAGGTGGTGTTTTCAAGAGGCGTTTGATAATGGATCATCTACGAGTTGTGCGTAAGTTTCTTAAAAGCCTGGGACAACATACTCCTAGCAGGCGCCAGCTACATTATGGAGAGCACGAACTCTCCTTCGACAAGACCCCCATTTTCCACGTCAAGATGCATCGCCCAGCCTCCACGCGATTCAACATCCCTTGCATAACCCCACGGGTTGACTTTGACTACGATTTTGATCATGAAGTTTGCGAAGATGGTATCCAGCAAGATGGATCAGTTTACGAGTGCTATGATGGAATGAGGAGGAGTTTCTTATTAAAAGGTGGAGATGAAGAAGATTACGAGACTTGTGAAGAGAAGATTCCAGCAGAGGAAGAAGGGATTGATATGAGAGCGGAGGAGTTCATAGCTAAGTTCCGCCAGCAGATGAGGCTTCAAAGACAGATCTCGTATCTACAGTACCATGAAACACCCAAAAAAGGAACAAGGGGATGATCCCAGACATCCACTGTCTTCTGAATAATTCTCTACAACGTTTTTGGTTGCCTTTGTTGTTAGCGGATTTAGCAGTTTCAGGACTTTTTTTCTTTTTTTGTGAAAGAGGCGTTGCTGCATTGTGTAGATACCGGAAACTTCCATTGATTTTTGAATAATTATGGTTGTATCGTCGTGCTTACATTTTATTCTTGAATAGATATTTCAAGAAGAAAATAAGATGAAGATGTTCCATTGACTCCGAAATTCGAAAAGATATATGCTGAACAGGAGAAAATATATACATCGTGAGATATGGAGTTCAAGCACAGACAGTGCGCAGGGACAGACAACCACTTTTTTAAACTTACTGGAATCGGCCTTACGAGACCATAAGATTTCCTGTCATGGCAGTCTGTTATTTGAGTTCATCAAGCAGAAAACAAGCTAAAAATATAGATGTAGAAGGAAACAATTTCAACCAAAATTTGTTGTGTAAATTTTGTTGACCAGTAAAAGATTAACACAGATATTTAAAATATTTTATTATATATATAAAATGTCATAAATAAAAAGTAATCAATAATATAATGTCATGAAAAAAATTTAGTACCTCTACAAATACAAATTCTTCAAGGAAGGGAGATTTATTAAAAGTTTTCAAGTATTTTTTATAGATAAAACTTATAATCTAAACACTCCTTAAGAAACTTAAGAAACAATTAGTAGTAAATTTCTTTGAAATTCTTCACCCTTGGGCTCGTTTAGTCTTGCTTTATTTTATTAGTCTTTTTAAAAAGACAAAGTGTGTTTAACAACATGGTTGTGGTTATTATTTTAAGTAATTTTCATTAAGAAAAGTATATTAATAATATTTTTTTTATTTTAAAATAACTATTTTTAAGATCAGTACATTAAAATAATTTTAAAATATTAAAAAAATATTAATTTAAAATAAAAAAATTTAAATTTTTTTTAAAAACACTTTTAAATTATAGTGTCAAATACTCCATTAGTTGTTATGTTCTTTGTAAAGTCAATAAAGCTACAAGATTAAATTCACTTATACTTTTAAAAAATAAAATTAAAAATTAGTTTTAAATTTTTTGTATTTTTTAAAATTATTTTAATATATTAATATAAAAAATAATTTAAAAAATATATTATTTTAATACCTTTCCAAACAAAATATATTTTAAAAAATAATATTTACTATAATTTTAAACGTGTCCTACATTTCAAACCAAAAAAAGTTGAAGTTGGGGAGTTCTCACCAACCGTATTAGAGAGTATTGAAATTGCCCAATGATTACGGTACTAACATGGTACAAGAAGTCATTCAAGTAGATATGCTTCAAAAATAACAAATAAAGTTGGGTTAGAAAAGACATTGTGGAAACTATGAAATAATCATTATAATATTTATTAATAATTTTATTGTATCTTATGTTAAAGAATGCAACTTGATTATTAATATAAACTATAATAGTGAAAATCTTCTGCTATTGTTGAGCTTATTCTTCAATTTAATTTAATTAAGATGAAATTTTTTATTTTAAAATAATAATAAATAAATAATAGACAATACTTTTAAGATTAAAAAAATATATATGTTTACAATCAAAATATAAATAATATTATGAAAAATAGATTTAATCTAAACATAATTTATGTTTTGTTAGTTTTCATTGAATATAAAAAATAAAGTATAAATGCATTTCTATTTTTTTGAGTTGGAAAAAATATTTTTAAACTTCGAGGAATTAACAAGTTTAAAAAAAAACATTAATGGAAAATAAAAACTAAAAAAATAAGTACTAAATTGAAATTGAAAAATAGAAAACATTCTATATTACTAAAAACTCCAGCTTGAATTCCCCCGCGGACACCCTATTTCCCACACGTCTTCACTGCCCACAGCTCACATTCAACGCCAGCTGCGTTCCGCATTCCAAGGAAAAAGTTACACCACTCTATCTCTCTCTCTCAGCACACCGCGTATAAAAAAACCCACGCATATAAATGAGCCATCGTCACCATTTTCATTCAGCAACTGAAAATATCAAATAGAAACAGTTTTTTTTGTATTAGAAAGCTTTCACTACCAACAGAACCTTCAATCTCGACCTCAGTCTCTTTTCACGTACAATATATAGCTACTTTTTGGTACTGAACTAGATCTGAAAATGCCGAAGAAAAATGGCAATGATGTTGCTCATAGAGCATGGAACATCCTGCGCCTAGCACTGTTGTGGGCAAGAAAAGGTGGTGTTTTCAAGAGGCGTTTGATAATGGATCATCTACGAGTTGTGCGTAAGTTTCTTAAAAGCCTGGGACAACATACTCCTAGCAGGCGCCAGCTACATTATGGAGAGCACGAACTCTCCTTCGACAAGACCCCCATTTTCCACGTCAAGATGCATCGCCCAGCCTCCATGCGATTCAACATCCCTTGCATAACCCCACGGGTTGACTTTGACTACGATTTTGATCATGAAGTTTGTGACGATGGTATGCAGCAAGATGGATCAGTTTACGAGTGCTATGATGGGATGAGGAGGAGTTTCTTATTAAAAGGTGGAGATGAAGAAGATTACGAGACTTGTGAAGAGAAGATTCCAGCAGAGGAAGAAGGGATTGATATGAGAGCGGAGGAGTTCATAGCTAAGTTCCGCCAGCAGATGAGGCTTCAAAGACAGATCTCGTATCTACAGTACCATGAAACACCCAAGAAAGGAACAAGGGGATGATCCCAGACATCCACTGTCTTCTGAATAGTTCTCTACAACGTTTTTGGTTGCCTTTGTTGTTAGCGGATTTAGCAGTTTCAAGACTTTTTTTCTTTTTTGTGAAAGAGGCGTTGCTGCATTGTGTAGATACCGGAAACTTCCATTGATTTTTGAATAATTATGCTTGAATCATCGTGCTTACATTTTATTCTTGAATAGATATTTCAATAAGAAAAAAAGATGAAGATGTTCCATTGACTCCGAAATTCGAAAAGATATATGCTGAACAGGAGAAAATATATACATCGTGAGATATGGAGATCAAGCACAGACAGTGCGCAGGGACAGACAACCACTTTTTTAAACTTACTGGAATCGGCCTTACGAGACCATAAGATGTCCTGTCATGGTAGCCTGTTATTTGAGTTCATCAAGCAGAAAACAAGCTAAAAATATAGATGTAGAAGGAAACAATTTCAACCAAAATTTGTTGTGTAAATTTTGTTGACCAGTAAAAGATTAACACAGATATTTAAAATATTTTATTATATATATAAGATGCCATAACTAAAAAGTAATCAACAATATAATGTCATGAAAAAATTTTAGTACCTCTACAAATACAAATTCTTCAAGGAAGGGAGATTTATTAAAAGTTTTCAAGTATTTTTTATAGATTAAACTTATAATCTAAACACTCCTTGAGAAACAATTACTAGTCAATTTCTTTGAAATTCTTCACCGTGGGGCTTTATTAGTCTTTTCAAGAAGGTAGGGTGTGTTTGGAAATATAATAGTAGTTATTTTTTAAAAGATTTTTTATTTAAAAAAGTATATTAATAATATTTTTTTATTTTAAAATAATTATTTTTTAGATTAGCACGTCAAAATAATTTAAAAACATTAAAAATATATTAATTTAAAGTAAAAAAATTAAATCTTTTTAAAAACATTTTTAAAATATAATATCAAACACGCCATAAGTTGTAATGTTCTTTGTAAAGTCAATAAAGTTACAGGACTAAATTCACTTATATCGCGGTTTGTTTAATTATAATTTGAAAAATTAAAATTAAAAATTAATTTTAAATGTTTTGTATTTTTTAAAATTGTTTTAATATGTTAATATAAAAAATAATTTAAAAATATATTATTTTAATACTTTTTAAACAAAATATATTTTAAAAATAATATTTACTATAATTTTAAACATATCCTACATTTCAAACCAAAAAAAGTTGAAGTTGGGGAGTTCTCACCAACCGTATTAGAGAGTATTGAAATTGCCCGATGATTACGGTACTAACATGGTACAGGAAGTCATTCAAGTAGATATGCTTCAAAAATAACAAATAAAGCTTGGTTAGAAAAGACATTGTGGAAACTATAAAATAATCATTATAATATTTATTAATAATTTTATTGTACCTTATGTTAAAGAATGCAACTTGATTATTAATATAAACTCTAATAGTGAAAATCTTCTGCTATTGTTGAGCTTATTCTTCAATTTAATTTAATTAAGATGAAATTTTTTTCGTTCAAAACAATAATAAATAAATAATAAACAATACTTCTAAGATAAAAAAAAATTATATTTACTATTAAAATATAAATAATATTATGAAAAATAGATTTAATCAGAACATAATTTATGTTTTGTTAGTTTTCGTCAAATACAAAAAATAAAGTATAAATATATTTTTATTTTTTTAAGATGAAAAAAATATTTTTAAACTTGGAGGAATTAACAAGTTTAAAAAAACATTAATGGAAAATAAAAACTAAAAAAATAAGTAGGAAATTGAAATTGAAAAATAAAAAACATTCTATATTACTAAAAACTCCCTACGATTCTCTCTTATTCCTTTTTTCGTGGTTGATTATATTTGTTAAATATAAACTATTAAGGAACTATGGATTTTTTTAACAAAATATGAGAAGATCTTGACATGTGACAATCATAATAGAGAAAATTATAAAATTACAAGGCTACCCTGTGCTTGACATAACAAAACAATTATGCATTAGCTGGAAATTTCGAATAAATTACCCTTGTGGTTTTACATAAATGGCACCTTAGGGTTGCGCGATTGAATCGGAAAGCTCCAAAGCCTCCAACTTTTGAATTTGAAACAGCAAAGAGCCGTTGGAGTTGAGAAACACCCGTAGAGAGAATGGTGGATAGCAGGATAAAAAATGTCTCTGCAGCATTTTCGTGGGCAGATGAGGTAGAGAGAGAAGAGGAAGAACAAGCTCGATTTCAGGAGCACCAGAAGCAGAAGCCAGACCCTTTTGGTTCTGCCAGGCCCAGAGAAGTTGTTCTCCTGGAAAAGGGAATTGATTGGAGAAAACTCGACATCCATCTTCAACAACCTTCTCACAAAAGGTACTAATGTCTTCCTGTTTACTGGTACTCAAAAGTAAAGTCTTGAAAGATAGGAGGAAAATAAACTCTTAACCTTCTCTTGTTCTCTCTTCTCTTATTTGGAGATTAGTACCGATCCGATTAGTTTTGACATCTGTAAGATTTGCATATGTGGTTTTTAATGGCTAAAATATTTGAGTTCTGTTTCAATGCCCGTAGCTTGATAACCATTCAGTGTAATCATAATTATTATACAGGCAGCTGGATCCTCCTTATGGGAAGCAATGCAAGGAAAACATCCCTGCCTTTGCTGCTTCAGGCATCGACAGGATACCTTCAGTTACCCCAAGCAAGAGCCTAAAAACTGAACTGGAAGATGCAAATTCGGAGCTGAAAAGAAGCGAAATTTTGCGGGTTCCTTTGGCTACAGAGAGCCAGATTCCTGCAACATTCGTACCTCCTCTAAGATATCCACCTAAAAATGCCATTCCTAGTTTGTCCGAGTCTGGCTTTCATTATTATCTACAGGAATTAGACAAAGGACAGCATGGTTTTCAAAGCAAGCTGCCCCTAAAGCCTGGGAAAGAGAATACATTTCATCAGCAAGTGCCACAGAAGGATCGCTGCTTTCAGAACTTGAATCAGGGAAGCCACACTCACCCTCACTATCATCGACAAATATTGCAAGCTGAGCGAAGGAGCCAGGTGGAGGATAAAATAAGTTTCAGACTGTGGCAATCGGGTGGTAGTGGCAAGAACTTGAGGAAACCAGATGCTAGTAGATTACAGCAAGATACAGATTCCGCTACTGAGAAACTTGGCAAAAACCTTCAAGGAAATGATGCAGTTAGGCAGGGGGCTAGGCAGATTTTGACAAAATCCTCTTGTGCTGGAGGTACAAACATCAAACAGAGGAATGGCCTGGAAAGATCCGTTGCTAAGAGATCAAGCGGAACAAAATTCAATGTGATTGTGCAGGTAAGAAAAAGGCGGGGGAACTAAGTGAGGAACACATGAGACTAGCTGTGAGAAAGGGTATGAAAAAAGCAGGGGAAATCTCGATTATTCAGTGCTTGCTTTCAGTAATAAATCAATCGTCCCAATAACAAAAGCACTTCAGTTGTATTATTAGCTGAGCATTACAAACCACCATTGATTTGGGCTCGATTACTCACCTAAATTTTAAGATTTTGAAAGGGTAACCTGGAAATTCTCTCTTTTTTTAGAATACCCAGCAACTTTTCAGAAAATAAAATAGCATAAATGATAAAGGCATTGTCAAGTGAGGATCGGTCATCAGCCACGGATTACATTGAGTCTACAAATGTAAGATTTTTTGTCCCACCATCTGTCTTGGCACTAAGATTTTTGGCAGCTCATGTGACAGGAATAAAGAAAAGCCGTTGATCTCTATATCTCGCATCTCCGCATGCACGTACATGTTTAAACATGTGGTAGTATTTTAGTGATAGCTCACTCCTTCACCATGTACAACCTCACCAATGCGATATGCCTTGTGTTGTCCCTCCTCAAGAATTCTGCGAGATGCTTCCTCGGTCACGACCAGAACCATCCCAATGCCCATGTTAAAAGTCCGACTCATCTCAGCATCTTCTATTCTTCCAGCCTGAAATAAGAAAACAATAGAAAAGGAAATAAATACCACCGGGTCTCTATTTTTATTACAACAAACATAACATCCAAGATCTACCAGTTAATCAAATTAAATACTCACAAGTTATTGGGTCAATCTAACATCATAATCCAGCATTTATATGTAAAACACAATTTACCTCTTGGATCCATTTGAAAAGGGTTGGGACTTCCCATGAATCCTTGTATATAAAAGCTCCAAGGCCTTTTGGGAAAACTCTTGGTATGTTATCTGTAAAACCGCCTCCAGTGATGTGAGCTATGCCCTTTACACCGCCCTTGCTAATCAAATCAAGCACCTTTTTGAAGAGGAACAGTTTTTCTTTTAGCATAAAAATGTAGTCAATTCAACAATGTTAATCATAACAACGTGAAAGGGAAACAAAACTTGAATGAAACCTGCTTGACATAGATAGTAGTTGGAGCCATAAGAGCTTCACCCAAAGTAACACCTCCACCAGGAAGTTGGTCATTCAAAGACAAGCCACTCTGAGCTAGAACCCTACAAAAATAGACAAGCATTCATCAATTAATAAGAATATTCAATGCAAGGAACTCAAAAGATCATGCCACTGTAAACAGGCATCAATGATGTTTTAATGCATGGAGAAACAAATAAGAATTCCTCAAACCAACACCAACCTTCTTACAAGAGAGAAACCATTGGAATGGACTCCACTCGATGGCAAACCAATGAGAACATCCCCGGCCGCAATGTTTTTCCCATCTATCACTGATTCCTTTTTTACAATGCCAACAGCAAACCCGCTAAGGTCATACTCACCTTCTGCATAGAAACCTGGCATCTCTGCAGTCTGGAAGGAATTTAACAAAACCATTGAGGTCGAAGGAGAGTTGTAAGTTTTGGTGAAATTACGATCACATGTAGAGGGAGGAATACGAGTCCACCAAGACTTTTAGTGTCAGCAAATTTGACCTCATAGCATGCATTAGGTAGGTCTATTCCTCAGATAGCACGACCATAATAGGACAAAATAAAGCTAATGAATAGAGGATTTCCATAATTATCTACTTATATAAGTTACCATGCCATATCCTGTTACATGATGCAACACACATATATCTAGCCTCTGACCATCCCTAGCCTAACAGACAATCTCTTCCAAACCAGCATCTTATTTTGTCAAACAAAAATTATCCCTTCAAATGTAGACGATTTCTTTGTTGCTGATGATTGTTCATGAAAAGATAATTGGGCACTTGCTATTTCAGATAAATATTTCAAGAACTCTCTGGAGTACCACCATTTCACATGAGGCAGAAACTTGTGATGGGTCAAGACAGGCCAAATGTGCTTAAAAGGATAGTTCAATGCAAACCCATCTTTCATATACAAAGATTCAGCAACGCCATATTGGTAATTGCCACTATTGTGTAAAATGACTGCAATAACCTTGTTACTGCAAAAATAAAAGCTACGGTGACTACAACGTCAATCTTCAGATGCAGCATTACACGATGCACTGAAAGGTAGACATCCACCAGTAAAATATAAAGAAAGAATACCTCTCCCCCTAAAAGAGTGCAGTCCGATTGTTGACAACCATCAACTATGCCTTTAATGACCTAAATCAAAAGAGCAGAAAAATCTTATTCAGCTGAAGTTTTTTTTTTTTTTTTTTTTGCACAGATACCATATTAACTCAGTAAACCATGCAATTATCAATACCTTTTCAGCAAGGTCAACATCAAGGCGGCTTGTAGCATAGTAATCAAGAAAAAACAAGGGCTTTGCACCGGAAGTAACAATATCGTTTACACTCATAGCAACCTGCAGCAGGAGAAGTGAATTAGGAAGCAAATCAACAGCAGCAAAATGCATATAACAAGATTTATCCAGACTTTACCAGATCAATTCCAATGGTTTCATGGATTCCAGTTTCAAATGCAAGCTTTAGCTTAGTCCCTACCCCATCCGTACCTGCAACTAGGTACGAATCCCCTGTGTGCAAAAACTTTAATCAGCACAATAACACAACACACACAAGGACCAAAAAAAACGTCTTAGCATCACTCTATCCCCCAGTTCCCAGTGCGTAGGCCTAGCCTATCAGGAGAAAAAAAAATTGAACTAAGCAGTCAGCATGAAAACAATCTGTAGCCTCATAGATTTTTCACAATCAATTAAGTTCACAACCAAGAGCAGAAAGAGCCATAAGCGAAGGGGAAAATCTAAAAGAAAGCATACCAAGAGGGAAAAGACCACCAAAACCACCAATCCCAGGAGCCATCTTTGCAATTCGCCGAACAAGCTCAGACCCAGCATCTATATCCACCCCAGCATCCTTGTATGTAAGTCCTCCACCAGCCCCATCACCGCTTTTGCTGCTATTTTCCTTGGACATCGAACTATTGCTTGTAGCTCTCGCTGAAAGAAGCGGAAATCTATCGGAAAAGCGATTAAATGTGCATCTTCCTATGGGTTGTTGAGTGGCGAAGGGTTTATTAGAAGAGGGTCTGATTGAAGCTGCAATCGCACGCGATAGCTCAGTGTTTGATGCTAGACTAGTAGTAGCCATGGGAATGATGGTGGGAGGGGGACCTAAACTGGGGAGGTTGAGGCTCACCTGTATTGGTGGAGCTATGGGAAGTGGAGGAGGCGCGGGAATTGGGAAAGCAGGGGTTAACGTAGGGCTTTTCAGATGTTGGGTTGTTTTTTTATTGTTTTTTTATTTTTTTCATTGGAGGTAACTGGTAAGGGCATTATAAGTCCTCTTAACTTTTTTTTTTCCTTCATAATTTTATATCTAACTAGGTATGTAATTTTAGCAAAAATAAATAAATAAATATCTAAGCTTTTAAAATTTATTTTTAAAAAATTAATTATAAATTAAAAGGCTTAACATATTTTTTTACATAAAGTAAAAAACATAATCATAAATCACAAAATCAACACTTACATATAATAAAATATAATACAATTTATATTTATTAATTAAAATATTTAAGATCTCAAGTTAATTTTTAATATAATTAAAAAATAAAATAATGTTGCATTTGCTATAGTGAAATACTATTTTCATAATTTGTGCATAATAAATTTTCAAAAACAAAAAGTGTAAAGAAAAAATAAATTACAAAAGAATAAAAAAAATGGTATGGATAGGCCAAGTGTAAAGAATAAAAAATTATTTTTAAAAAAAAATATAAAGAAAAATAATAAAATACTAAAAATACATTAAAATCATGAATTCAGCATGCATGTTATAATTTTTTAAAAAAGATACCAAGTATATAGACTCTTGTGTTTTCTTACATAAAAAATTAAAAGCAATATTAAAAAAATCTATGCAAAGATGTAACTTAATAAATTGATAATTATTTATATAAATAATAAAAAAAGTCATTATTAATAAACTGATTATGTTTACTAAATTTTGGTATTTAAATAAATAAAAGATAAAAATACCTTAAAAAGCTTATGGCTTAAATGATAAATATAAAAAAAATGATTGAATAAACCTATGTAATAAAAGGTCGAACACATCAAAAAAATATTAAGAATGGACATTTGTTAATATGATGAAAACATATAAAAAAAATCTCGAGTGAACCCCATAACCAACCCGAGTGAATAAATCTAACATGTGACTTAAACGTTGAAATTGAAACAACCCCATAAATACAAAGCAAAAAAATACTAGCAAAAAAGATATTTGAAAAGATACTTTAAAAAAAATCAAAGTTGATCCGGGCTAATCTTTTAAATCTATGACTTAAGTTATCAGACCAGGGTAACCATATTAAAGGCAAATCTGAAAAAACAAAAAAGTAAAATTCTTAACCAAACAAATATTAAGGGGTGAAATTAAAGAGAAAAATCAATCAAAATAACAATGCAAAACAAACAAAATAACAATTAAAAAAAGGATTAAATTCAACATAAAAACCAACTGAAATTAAATATTAAAAAAAAATTAAATGAAATTAAATATTTAGGGATGGAATTAAAAAAATCGATAAAAAAATAACAATTAAAAAAATTGACACCAAACTTGACATAAAAATTCAATGAAAAGAAATGTTTAAGGATGAAATTGAAGAAAAACATGTAAATCAAAAGAAAGATTGAAATATATAAAAATAGCAATTAAAAGAATGAGAACTAAATTTAATAAGAAAAACTAACAAAATCAAACAATTAGGGACGAAATAAAAAATAAAATATAATTAGAAAAAAATCAATATAAATATATAAAAAATTACAATTAAAAGAAGAAAAATTGAATTAAAAAAAAATAAAAATTGAAAAGCTGATATAATTTTTTTCATGAATAGTATGTAATCTAAAGAAGAAAAGGAAGAAAAACAAAAAAAAAGCAATTTAGCACTAACCACACTTCACTGCTATAGACACATCACCTAGAAAGAAAGAAATGAAGGGAACGTCAAGATGTATCAAAGATGTGGTTGAAGCTTGATTTCAATTATCATTGGCAGCCGTACGCATCAATGGTCTTTTTTTATGTATACAAACCGAAAATGCCCTCATGATTAAATAATAATAAAAACAATGAAATTACAACCAAACCCTTGAAACCAAGGCTAAAAAACTTGAATAGCAAGGATAACAGAGTAATTTAAATGCTCATAAAATTATAAAAACAAAAAACAAAAATGCTTATAAGACTAAATAACATAAAAAAACCCATTAGGAAATTATAATCAACAATTTAAAACCAAGGCTAACAAACTTGCAAAGTAAGGATACCTACATAATTCAACTATTTATAATAAAATTATCATATGACTAATGGACCAAATATTCTACTGCTTAATTTTTAAAGGCAATACAATAATTATATTTTTATTACAAAAGTAAAAAGATGGTGCTGCCCCAAACAAATTAAAAATAATAAATTGACCATGTGTAGAGATTATCTTACCCTTCAAGTAAAGTTTTAAAAATTAAAGAATAAAAAGTAAAAAAATAATTAAGTCCTAAACACATTTCAATGTAAAATGGACTACAATGAAAAATAAATATAGTTTAGTATTTTACTTAATTAAAAATCAATTGCTCTAGTTTCTATCGATAAATGTAATTTTTATAAAAATAAATTAAATATATATAACTTGAAATGCTTTTGGAATGGAATGTTGTTTATTATATTTTTTGAACAAAATGTATATTTAAAAATTAACCAACCTCGATAGTTTGTACATAATAATTGCATAGTTCATAACTTTAAATATTTAAAATTAAATAATATTAATTATTTTATTCTAAATAAACTAGTTCTTAACTTATATAAATTTTAATTAAATCATTCAGTCATATTTTGATTTTTTTTCTTATTTTTTATGATATATGTTTATTTTTCACATTTATTAAGCAATTTATTTAGTTTTAACACAAAAAAAATATTTTTAATTACATTTTTAATGGTAATTTTAATTCAAATAACATAGTAATAAATTATCAAACAATTATAGTAATTTCACTCACAGCACAACATAGCAATTCATCACCAAACAATTTGATATGTTTAATTTTGTAAACATGATCTATACTTTATTTATTTATTTTTTTATATAGTCTTAAATGGATATCTTGTGTGATAAAATTGATGGAAAGGATCCCTTTTTCCGCTCTCTCCGCTTTTTATCTTTAACCCTAATACTAAATAAAGAATCAGAAAAAAAAAATACAAGAGAGAAAATAGTGAAAACTGATCAAACCGCCAAAAAACGTTAAAAAAGAGAGAAGAATCTCTCATTTGAAATTAGAGGTTACATCTAATATTTTTAATGTATACTTTATATGTGGTGCATGTAATTTTTATTTTGTTCAATAATTTTAGTTTTGATACTATATTTGGTGCTCATGCACCCGTTCGGGCAGGATAAATTTTTTCCACATAAAAAATAGTGGTAAGATAAAAAAACTTAAGAACTGAGTTATAAATTCAATTAATAATTTAAATAACATGAACTAAAAAAATATAAGAATAATAAATAAATTTAAAAAAAATAAAAAAAAATTATATTTAAAATCATTCAGATTATCAAACTGTCAAGTGTTGAAGGATAAAAATGTAAAACCAAAAAGTCTCATTAAACCGGATAAACTCACAAACTTCGCGATTATAAATATAAGACTAAGATCACATCATGAAACAAAAAACAAGTAAAAGAATTTGAAAGATTAAATTAAAATAAATTAATTTTTAAAAAGAACCAAAAAAGTCAATTTATTTTAATATTTGAATCTAGTGATTATAGTCATGAAATTGATACTAATCCCGTAAAAGACAAAATGTAAAGCAATAGCAAAAAAATTAAAAATAAGGATAAAAAAACAAAAAAACATCAACTAAAAAAAATAAAACAAACTTGGATGAACCTTTTAAACCTAATATAATCTCCAGAGCTCGTATCCAGTGAAATCTTGGATATGAGTTCAATCAAAAAATATGATTCTCAATTAATTTAATTTTAAAGGATGAAATAGTATTTTTTTTTGTGAAAGTAAAAAAAATAGCAACAAAAAATAGGGATACAATTTAATAGAAAAAACTCAACGAATATGAAATTGTAAAGAAAGAAAATTTAAAATGTTTCAAAATGAAATAAATAACAATTAAAAGGATAAGAATCAAATTTAAAAGATTTAAAAACTCTAAAAGAAAAAAATTAGAAAACATTTGTAAATTGATGGATTACTTATAGATAAAAAAATTCAAGGAATGAAATTGAAACACATTTGTGATTTTATAGATTATTCAAAATTAAAAAATAGTAATAAAATAGATATTAATCAAATTTGAAGGAAAATTAAATTATAGGGGCTAATTTGAATTTTTAAAGGAACTAATACTGAATTCAAAATAAAAAAAAATAACAAAACACTATCATTGATGCCGAACTTAAATTGCATTTTGAGCATGTGTCATCCCATTAAGTTGGGTTACTGAAACCTTTCAAACGCTATTGTAAAAGATGATGTTTGATGGTCAAATAACCTCATATGTATTACTTAAACAGCATGAGAGTCATTCACTTACTAGCATGTATGGTCATGTAAGCATATTATTTTTCATAAATATTTATTTTATAGTTAATTATAATAATATCCGTTAATAACTTTCAAATTAAAAAAAAACATTATGAAATGATAAAAAAAAATCTTCAATTAAAAGTTATGTTGATTTAGCCTTTAATGACAACAAAATAATTTAACTATTTAAAAAAATAAAAAGATCACAGAGTCTTTTATTGAAAAACGATATATTTTTTTATTAGACAGTTAAATAAGTAATTTTGCATATAAAAAAGTTAAAATGATTAACATGCCCCTATATAAGTTGTTAAAGATAATTGTTTCAAGTTGAAAAAACTATTTTACCTCCAATGCTCTTAATTCAAAAGTTTTTCTTTTTCTTTTTTTAGATCCTGGAGCAATTTTATCACTTTAATATTTCAATTAACAATATTTTGTTCCTCCGTGTACAATAAGATTTTTCGCTTAATCCGTGATGCATTGAGACAGGGATTTTATTTCTTTTTTTCGCCAAGTTAATATTTTTTATATAAAAAAATAAACCTAAAGACAAATCGGGAAGAAATATATTGAGGATTTGATTAATAAAATATTTTATACCGAATGACACTTGGGATTAGACACCACGTTAGTACTTGGGATTAGGCAATACGCTCGTGAGGAATATATATATATATATATATATCTAATAAAACATTTAATCTCATGTAGTTTAAAGTTTCTTTTATTAAATTAATGGCAGTAAAAATTTGCATAATAAGAAAAATAATTTGGATTCCATTCAAACAAAATATTTCACAAAATATTATCCAGTAACAATAAAAAGCAATAAGAATAAATAAAAAAATAGATTATTTGAAATAATAATAAAAAAGTACATCTCTAATTAGAACCCTTTACTAACTAATTAGTTATCTTTTCTCTCCTTTCATTGTTTGTGATGACACACACTCTCTTATTTTTTAAATTGAGAGATTCAAACATGATAAAAAATAAAATTTTAAATAATAAAATAAAATTTCAAAACTAAAATGAAAAATATACGTACTAAAATTTTAAAATCCATGCTTCATGTGCTAAAAAGATGTTGCTTTTTTGTTTAAAGGTTTAATATGATCCTAAATTTTCAATTACTTTTTAATAAAAAATTGCATTTTCTTTTGCTACTCGAATGTTAATTTAATATAAAAATAATTTTAAATACCATGAAAATAATATAGCAATCTATTTAAAATAAATTATCAATTTTAAATCTTAATAAATGTAACATGTAAAGATAAAAAACGAAGTTAGTGATGAAAATAAAAAAAAATTCTTAAATAAAAAAATAAAAAAATATTCATATTAATTTTTTATGTTTTGAAATTATGATAATTGTTTTTAAAAAAAATATTGAAAAGCTAAGATAAACAAGTATCTAGTGTATGTTTAATAATATGATATATGTGTTTTTTTAAAAATATTTTTTAATTAAAAATATATCAAATAATATTTTTTATTTTTAATCTAATTATATTAAAACCATAAAAAAAAATTAATTTATTGCAGATAGTTTGAAAGCAAGGTTTTTTGTTTTTTTAATTGTAAGTTTAACTAATAATATGTGGTTACCATATAAAAAAGAAAAAATACGGACCCGAATTTTTGAGGTTGCATTGGCAGACGCTGTCGTTTGGCTCAAGGGTTTCAAGACTTCGTCCCCCTGCGACTCTACCCTCCATTTCTCCATCGCCGCCACACCACTACTCGCAAAAAGCGAAGCGAATAATTAAATAAGGGATGATACCCTCCTGCTTAAACCTACAGCTAACTCCACTCTT
>NW_011499951.1:201102-206643 GCF_000495115.2 Populus euphratica
AACCTACAGCTAACTCCCCTCTTTCCCTCCCCATTTCTCTCCGTCAATCGACTCTCTCTGCTACCCTCTTCGACTTTCCCCGCCTTTGCTGGTTAGCCTTCTCTCTCCCTTTAGATTCCCTTCTTATTTTACTTCGTTTTATTTTTTCTTTAATTTTTTATTTATTTTGAAACAAAGACAGCGAAATCTAGAAGACTTCCTTTTGCAGCAACAAAGGCGCCATCAATTTCAACCATGGCAGCTGTAAGTCTATTTTGTAATTTCTTTAATCTAGAGCGGTGAATATTTCTTACAGTGTCTAATATTTTTAGAAGAAAATGCTTAGGAACAAGAGAATACTGGAAATTTAAAGCGGAAATTAGCAAAATTATTTCAGTTATCACTTGAAGCAACAGTCCCAGGTGAGCCTGATATCGAGCCGCTGGTTGCTGCTTGCACTGCCAAATTTGGGGACTACCAATGGTACTACAAACACTTCTCTAGAATTATTCTTTTGCTGTAATTAGTCATAATATTTTAATTCCAAAATGATATGGTATTTACTGCAGTAATAATGCGATGGGACTCTGGTCGAAAATCAAAGGCCGCCCAGGAATTGAATTCAGGGGACCCCCAGCAGTTGGACAGGTATGCTTTGGATTTTTTTTTCCCTTCTGTAAAATATTTCTGTTACGTTTTCTTTGAAAAAATAAACAAGGACAGCTTTTCTGTTCTTGTATAATGATTTTCTTTTTTATTGTTTTTGACAGGCTATCATGAAAAATCTTCCTCAGTCTGAAATGATAGAATCATGCTCCGTGGCCGGTCCTGGATTTGTGAATGTTGTCTTGTCTAAAAATTGGATGGCTCAGGTGTTTGGAAATTGTCCATTTTTTTTTTTGTTTTCAATGCTTTACATTTTGTGATCAATTTCAATTTAATTCTTTTCTTTTTATTTTAATTTTTAAAATGTACATCTGGATTGTTGATATTGTATCAATGGTTCTGATATTACTGGCATAGATTACTTAGGTTAGTTTGTTGTGGCTGCAGAACATTCAAAAGATGCTAGTTGATGGTATTGAGACTTGGGCACCAAAACTTTCCATTAAGAGAGCCGTGGTTGACTTTTCCTCGCCCAATATTGCTAAAGAAATGCATGTTGGCCATCTGAGGTCTACTATTATTGGTGACACTCTAGCAAGCATGCTTGAATTTTCAAACGTTGAAGTTCTTCGGCGAAACCATGTTGGTGATTGGGGGACACAGGTTAATTCTGATTTCTGATACTTCATAATCAATGTAATTTTATTTCCCATGCATTATAGAAGCTTCAATGGTTCATCTATTTTCCATAACCACGTGCACTTCATTAACTTATAGACTCTCTGTATCATTTATCTTTGATATATCTTGCAGTAAATAACAACATGGATGACCTGTATTTTTTGTGGTATTGTTCTTGTAAGAACATTTTTTGAATAGATGTTGATGCTTAGAAGATTCTTATTATCTCCTTGGTTTCCATAGGATTTGACAATTTCTAATGTATACTGCTTTTGGCCCCTCTCCCAACAACATCGAGCTAACAAATTTGTTATGTGCTTTGCAGTTTGGTATGTTAATTGAATTCCTCTTTGAAAAATTTCCAAACTTTGAAGATGTTAATGAAACAGCCATTGGTGATTTACAGGTGATTCAAAACACTATAGATCAATCAATTATTAAAATTAGAGAGTTGAAGTGGGGTTTCCCTACCTTGCCTCTAGGTACCAATGATTTATAGAACAATAAATCCCATGCTAGGAGTTGATGTGATAGTAACCTGACTAATGTCATGTTTAGGCTTTCTATAAGGAATCAAAACAGAGGTTCGATGTTGATGCGGAATTTAAGGATAGGGCACAAAAGGCAGTGGTTCGCCTTCAGGTAAATTGATCACAATTGGCTTGAGGGATTCATAAGTTTGACATCTTGTGTTTTATCTTTGGAATCTGAAACTTCCTGATGTTTAAGCATTGAATTACATCCATTTGTACACAGAGTGGAGAACAAATGTACCGAAAAGCATGGACACAGATCTGTGACATTAGCAGGAGGGAGTTTGATCAGGTCTATCAACGACTTGGAGTTCATCTAGAGGAAAAGGTATATTTTAGCTTTTTGTGTAATGCTTCTGAAGGAAAGAAAGTCCATTAAGAGAACAATCACCAACATGAAACATTTTTAACTACATGAACATTTAGCACAGGGTGATTTGGGATTATCTAGTTGTTATTCATCCTACTTATTTAATATCTATCAAGATTTGATGTAACATATACCATTTGCACACTCGTCCTTGTTTGCAGGGTGAAAGCTTTTACAATCCATATATTCCTGGAGTTATTGAAACACTAACTAATCAAGGATTAGTTGAAGAAAGCAAAGGTGCTCGTGTGATATTTATTGAAGGGATTAACATACCCCTTATTGTGGTGAAGAGTGATGGTGGTTACAATTATGCTTCTACTGATATGACTGCTCTATGGTTAGTATTTCCTACTTTGCTCATGGACTTTGTACATCTTTTTAGATAACCAATTCAATTTATTAATCATTGGAAATGTTGCTTGTATATAGGTATCGCCTTAATGAAGAGAAAGCTGAGTGGATTATTTATGTTACTGATGTTGGCCAACAGCAACACTTTGATATGGTGTTCAAAGTATGTATCATTAGCATATCTTCTCTGGTGTATCATGTTTGATTTTGCTCTTAATTTCTTTGCGTTACTTTTTATTTACCTTATGCAAGTTCTTTTTTCCCTTTTCATCTGTTACCTCTAAATGCCAATATTCATTACTGGTTATTTATTTCAAATTTTCCATGTAATGTCTCTTTAAATATTCAGGGTAGTGCAATTTTTAATTTGTGATTGGATGTAGGAGGTCTAACATTCTTTTGGCTACCTGATGCAGGCTGCCAAACGTGCAGGTTGGCTCCCAGCTGATGATAGGCAGTACCCTAAAGCTAGCCATGTTGGTTTCGGTCTTGTTCTTGGAGAAGATGGGAAACGATTCAGAACTCGCTCTTCTGAAGTGGTTCGGTTAGCTGATTTACTTGATGAAGCCAAGACTCGCAGCAAAGCAGCACTTATTGAGCGTGGTATGATAACTTGAATGATCTTTGATGAACATGTGTCAAATTTATATGTCTGCCTTGTAACACAGATCTCTTTATCTTCCTTATATTTGTACATGGAGTGGCTCACCTCTGTCATGATGAATTGCTTCCACTTGGCCTTTTTCTTAACTTTGAGAGTTTGAAGATGTGCTCTATATCCTTGACAGGTAAGGCTGCAGAATGGACTGAAGAGGAGCTTGAGCAAACTGCTGAAGCAGTTGGTTATGGTGCTGTGAAGTAAGCTGTATATTCTACCTTGGCTTGACTTTTCTTTAGAAGTCTATTTTGTCATCAGAATCATCATCACTGGTTGATTTGTTGGTGTCTGTTTTCTTACATGTGATGTGATTGAGAAACTTGGAGAAATAAGGGTTGGGGGCTATTGGAGAGAGAGTTCAGGAGTTGTGGTTGAGACTTGGTAGAGAATAATTAAATTTGATGGGAAAAAGATAAATATATGAATGAGAACAAGCTAAAGGAGTTCTGGCTGGAGGAAAGGGTGTTTCATATTGTTAATCAAGGCGTATTTAAATTTCAGATAATTATGATGATATGGGGTTTTGAATGTGACTCAATGGGACAAATTGAGAGTTATAATAGTTTGAAGGAAACTATGTTTCACTTTGATTATATGAGGGTTTTGGCTTGTAACACCTATAAGCTATCATCAATGACAAAATGATATCATAATTATTAGGCCTGATTAGCTTGTGACTTGACTTTCAAATGATTAGAGCTTAGTTTCATTAGGTGTATCATGAGTTTCCAACCCAAGAAAAAATTAAGTTGCCAAATCTGAAAATTAGGTGAAACTGGCCAGCTCTATGTTTTTACGAGGCTGCATCATCCATCATCTCATGAAGAATAGTTGTTATCAGTACCTGCTCGGATGGTTTTAGTCTCTAGAACTGAACTGGATTGCTATTTGTTCCATTTCTATTTACACCATTATTTTGTGGTATGATTATAGTTCAGAACTAGAATATCGATGCCTCTTTTGACAACGTTAAATCTTAAACATTTCATGGCAGGTATGCTGACCTGAAGAACAACAGATTGACCAATTACACTTTTGATTTTGATCAAATGCTCAACGATAAGGTGAATATGCCATTTCTTGCTTGCTTGTTACTTTTTGAGTTGGTTATTATAGGGATGACTGCCTGTTGTTATCGAGGAATGAGGACCACTCCTGTCTCTCTCATTGTCATGTTATATTATTTATAATCACCCCTACCAGCACCTGTTTCTTACCTTTCAAAATTTATGCAGGGCAATACTGCTGTTTATTTGTTGTATGCACATGCTCGGATCTGTTCAATTATCAGGAAATCTGGTAAAGACCCGGGGGAGCTGAAGAAGGTAAGTATTCATTTTAGTTGAAAACTGTCTCACTGTTCCTGTTACTGTTGCATTTCAATATTCATAAGACATGTAAACATCTTTTTTTTTCTTTCTGTGACATGACAGCCCATGATTGATGCCCACTTGGAGTCTGTCACGACTTATTTTAGAAGCTACTTGTAATCATTTTTTATCTTGGGTGTTTCGATGCTACCAGTGCAATATTGAATCTTCCAATTGAGAATATATTTCAATGGTTGTGCTGCTTGCTAGTTTTCTGCTTAATCTGTTCACCCAAATTTCTTGTAAAACCAACAATTAGGTGGCCTTGTGTTTCTTATTTTGTTGCTTTCTTGAAAGTTCATCACATGGGATGACGCAACTAGATAATTCTTGCCATGAGAGAAGTGGTGGTTAACAATATCAACTTGTGAAGTTTGATGTTATGTTTTGGTTCTCATATCTGTTCTGATTATGCAGACTGGGAAGATAGTGTTGGATCATGCCGATGAACGTGTGCTGGGGCTTCATTTGCTACAATTTGCTGAGGTGAGACAAGTTTTTATAGAACAAATCTGTCCTTTACGCTTTTTAACTTGCTTGCTTGCATTATATTTGATTATCTTGCAAGTTTTGAGTGTATCAAGTCATTTGTAATGTCCTTTGCAGGTTGTTGAGGAGGCCTGTACTAACCTACTGCCAAATGTGCTGTGTGAATACCTCTATAATTTATCTGAAAACTACACGAGATTCTATTCCAATTGCCAGGTACGATTAAACAATGATTGGTCTTTATACCAATGTTAGAACTATGATTGTCAACGCTTCTGACATGCACTTGCTTGCTGATTGGATGGATGACATGGGATGAGTTAGCCATCTCAATGCTTGTACTAGCATACCATATCCTAAGTTATGTCTTCATTTCTCACATAAAAACACTAGCAATATTGCATACTAAGTTAAAGGTTCTAATACATGATACTAATGGAAAATACAATCTCTAGAGATTTAAAGAATCTTTGTTGGGAAATTGTGCAGGTTGTTGGTTCA
>NW_011499951.1:206672-227058 GCF_000495115.2 Populus euphratica
AGAAGAAACCAGTAGACTCTTGTTATGTGAAGCAACGGCTGTGGTGATGAGGAAATGTTTTTCCCTTCTTGGTATTAAACCTGTTTACAAGATATAACATCACATGCCCATGATGAAGAGTTCTAATACTTACAGCACGTTCAGAATTGTATTAGACCCTATTGGCAGATTTTGTTGGACGAATTCAATGTGCAATTGATGAAGCATTAGGTTTTCGATTTATACTTGGATAGTTCATCCGTGCTATGCTGCGAGCTGATTTTTCCTAACCTCAAAAAAGGACATTCAAACAAACTTGGGTTAACTTTAATAACATGCGATTCATGATATGAAATCAAAAAACTTGCAAAAAAAAAAAGAGTGAAAAAAAACTGCAAAGCATTTAATGTCAAAAAATTAAGATAAAAAATATAATGTTAGAAGAAAACAGTAACTTAACTATCTTAAAAAATTAGAATTTCAAATGTAGCTAGTAAGAAGTTTGATAAAAAGACAATGAAAATGACAGAATTTTAAGAAAATTTTAATAAATTTAATAACCTGTTTTTAATATAGCCTAACATTAATAATTTTTTTTAATATAGTAATAACTTGTTTTTAATATAATCTAGTAGAAAGAATAGTATAAAAGTGAAACTTTTCATTACATGTTCAAGAGTTAATAATTTAATGTTAAATAATAAATCTAAAAATAAATTAATATAAAAAAAAAAAATTTAAAAGGAAAAAATATTAAGTCAATTTAAGTTAATTTGACTAAATTACTACTTGTAACATGATATTAAAATTAAAAAAATTAGATGTTTAAAAGGATATAGCAAAAATAACCTAAATAACTCAGGTTAACTTGACTCGTAAGCACTCAAAATAATTTAATGTTAAATAATAAATCTAAAAATAAATTAATATAAAAAAAAAGAATTTAAAAGGAAAAAATATTAAGTCAATTTAAGTTAATTTAACTAAATTACTACTTGTAACATGATATTAAAATTAAAAAAATTAGATTTTTAAAAGGATATAGCAAAAATAACCCAAATAACTCAAGTTAACTTGACTCGTAAGCACTCAAAATAACGTGATATAAAAAAAAGTAAAAAGAATCGCAAATTTTTTCAAGTATTAATAAATTAATACCAAATAATAAAATTAAAAAAATCAATTCCATAAAAAGAAATATCAAGGAAAAAAAATCTAAATCAATCCAAGTTAACTCAACTAATCTGTTATCAAGGATATCAAATTAAGTTAACCCAACAAAAAAAATATGTAACAAGCAATAAAACTAAAAACATAATAACAAAATGTCAAATGATAAATTAAAAAAATTAATAAATAATTTCAAAAAAGATCAAACTTAAATTAGGTCTAGGTCATAAGATGTAGATTACCTAGCAGGAAAGCAATTATAAAAATGTTTTTTTTTTAAGATGATGTCTTTATTTTTTCTTTTGATTTTTTTACTTTTTTTTGAAGTTTTGCTTTGTTATTTTTCTATTGTGACTTGTTTTTTTTACTTCCTTTGCATTTTGTTTTCTAATATATATAAATTTCATCATTTAATATTAAATTTATTAAATATTGAGTTACATAATTTTTTTATTTTATTTTTTATGAGGTTATCTCAAACTTATGATCTAAACTGCGAGTTAACTAAGTTAACTCGAGCTTTTTTTTTTCCTCTTCTGATTGACTTTCCCTCTTCTTTTAATTTCATCTTTCAACATTAGGTTAATAGAAAATTAAACTTTATGATTTATTTTTGTTTATTTTTTATGAGGTTATCCCCTTCTCATGACTTGAGTTACAGGCTTAACAAGTTAACCCGAGTTGTTTTTTATGTTTTTTTAATTATATTTTTAAATATTGAGTTTATTAAAAATTAAATTTCATAATTTTTTTTCTATTTGTGTTTTATTAGGTTATCCTAATTTATGATCGGATCATGATTTTAATAGGTTTAACCAGCGTTAACGCGGATCGTTTTTTTGAATTTTTTAAATATTTTTTAGTTTTATCCTTCAACATTAGATTTATTAGAAATCAAATTTTATAATTTATTTTAATTAATTTTCTATAAAATTATCATAATTTACTATGCAAATTAAAAGGTTAACCCGATTTAATTCAATATATTGTTACTTCAATATTTATTAAAATGACTCATTTTAAATATTTATTTTGAATCAAATTATATTATTACCATATATCAATACAACCAAATTATATAAGATAAATTTCCTCATCGTTTATTTTTTATATTAAAAAAACATTAATAAAGTCATAATATTTTTTTACATTAAAAAAAACTTAATCTTACTCGCTGTATTATGCATGTCAATTATCCAGTCACGTCCAGGCCTTATTTGATCTCCATAGATATATCCATATCATAAAATTCTCACATGTTGCGTTGCTCTTTACCCAGCATAACCTAACTTTTGTTTTATTTTGTTTTGTTTTTTTTTTTTATAAAAAAACGCTGTTTTTTCTTTTAAATATTTTTTTATTTAAAAATTATTTTAATATGTTGATTTTAAAAATAAATAAAAACTTATTTTAACTTATTTATTTTTAAAATATTTTAAAAAATAACTTCTGTGGAATACACTTTTACGATAAGAGGTTATTCGTGGTCTTTCTTTCATGGAGTCTTGACCAAACCTTTTCACTTTCCTCGTTTGTTTCTGATCTTTAGACATCAACTCCAACGGTAACATAAACAAATGAAACATTTCCATCTTAAACGAGGTTAGAGATTTGAGTTAAAAGACAATATATATAATATATCAGAAATTAATGGGTTCGGATTCGAACACAGTCCCATCAGCATCGACATCGACATCAACACCATCGACACCAAATGGGAAGCGAAGTAGAGATCCTGAAGATGAGGTCTACCTTGACAATCTCCGTTCTCACAAGCGTTACCTCAGTGAAGTTTGTTCCTTTCTTTTCTGTAATTCTAATATCTAGCAGTATGGGTTTTCTTTTATTTAATTCTTTTGCTGACAACCGGCCACCCTTCCCCTTCCCTTGAGGCTCTTGAATGGGCTTTATTTTAATCTTTCTCGTTATACTTTTTTAATTTTCTTCATCGTTTCTTTGGGGTTTAATTTTGGGCTGAAAAATTGTGAACTTTCTTGGTTGCAGATAATGGCATCTAGTTTGAATGGATTAACGGTCGGAGACCCACTCCAGGACAATCTTATGGAATCTCCTGCCAGGTCTGACACCATGTTTTTTGCCAGGTGATTTTTTTTTACTACTCATAATACTAAAATGACAAAGTTTTTAAGTACTAATACTTTGGTTTTGGAACTTCTGTGCCGTTTCCTTAAATATTAGTCGATGGATTGCATAACCACTGTACTAAAATTACAACTTGATAAGTTCATATTTCCTGAAACAGGAAGTTGTCATTTGATAGCCTCATAATTTGAAGCTCTTTTATAGATATCCTATACAAATCTGTGGATTATGGCAATAATCATTGATGGACTCAGGCTGCTGTTTTTATCCTCAAATCATTATACTGAGAGATGTTAGTTGACCGTGGTTTATAACAGTTTTGTGACTTAGAGTAAAGAGATTCCTTTTAAGTAAATACTGGTAGGAAATTTTCGGTAATGAAATTTGCAGTTTGCCTAGGGATTTGGCTGCATATTATCTACTATTTGCTTATGCAAAATCAAATCCCGGGGATCAGGTGCTGGGGTATGCTCCATGCAATCTCTGTGATGGCAATAGAGGCATTACCCTTCATCCTGGCCTTCAAGTTGGACTTGAGGTTGATGTCTCTCATGCGCTTTAATAGATTTGAGTCACCAAATTCTGTTCTTTTGGTTCAGTAGCTCCAAGTGGGAAGTATTGTTTCATTGACTTCGGAACAAAGAAGTCTTTAAGGGGGTCATAGAAATTGCTGTTTGAAGTTTTCGTAATCTGAAAAAAATGTGATTGATAGATCAAACCATTGGCTAGATAAAATAATTGATTTCATATTTAAATTGTCGGGGCCTGCCGTCATTACTGGTAAGCAGGGCTTGATTCGTGATCTTTTTTTGGTAGATAATTTATTCAAAAGATTCGCTTCTACCTTGAATTGTGCCATGGGCTGATAAGACTCTTCATTTTTTGATCTGGCTGATTGAGAGGAAAACCATCAATTTTTTTGTATTCTGTTTTCAATACTTGTTCACTTTGTTTCCTCACATTTATCATTCCAGGGATGAAATGTCCCTGCAATATTCACCAATGTCAGAAGACTTTGATGACTCCAGATTTTGCGAGACCCCTATAAATGCTTGCTCGCCTCAATCTGAAAGTCTACCCGGCAGTCCAGTTTCTCCATATAGGTACCAAAAACCACTTTGTGGATTCTCTTCTGCTCCTTATAGCAGCTCTTTCTCTTCACATGGATGCAGTGTCACTTCTTCACAGCCTCGTCAACGAGGCTCAGATTCTGAGGGTCGGTTTCCGTCATCACCTAGTGATATATGCCACTCAGCTGACCTGAGGAGGGCTGCCTCCTGCGTTCTGTGCAGATGAGAACACAACCTACCGGTTCATCATCCTTTGAATTGCCATTTGGTTCAGGACAGGAGCCTGGATCAAACATGGAAGCTGAAGAGCGGCCATGCTCATATATGAAATCCTTGGTTGAAGAGAGGGAGTATCCACTCGAGGAGTGTTCTTCAATGAGCATCTCAGAACCTGAATTTAATGAAGAGAAGGCGTGTCGGGTTTTAAATATGAATATGAAAGGGAATGACTCTGGAGGTTAAATACTTTTGGATTTGTATTTGCAGACCCAACCACCAACCATATCTTGTGCACCTACACTGAGTGGTTTAGAGCAACTTATCAGTGACTAGCTTGCCATGACAGATTTTGGTTAATAACCATATCATTGATCGCATTTGAGGCTCATATGAGGTCCAATGCTGAATAGCACTTCCGGTTTTACTGCTGGCTGTTTCACTATCCTCCACCCTCTCTCCTCCAATGGGGGCCTCGGATTTAACTTATAAATTGCTGTGTAATGTCTGGTGTATACGTATTTGCTAGTGGCAAAATCTGGCCAAAGCTTAACTCATGAAGCTATTGACAAAATCTGGCCAGAGCTTGGGTCAGTGCTGCTGTAACTTCTGATGTTTACATTTTGTATTTGCGACATTCACCCTTTGCTCCGCTTTTCCCTTCCTTTTGTCTTGGTTGTATAACAGTTTCGAGATTTTGATGAATTGCAATGCCATTCGCCATACAGGTTAGAACTGAAGCTTAAACTGTTACGTTGTCCATGTTTCAAAATCCAACATATATAAATATCTTAATTATATAGTGAATGAGATAATGATTAATCAATATGCATATAAATTTTCTTATGGTAGGAAATTGAGTACCCACAAAGATAGTTTTATTCAAGGATACTTCAAGATCTTTAATAATAAAATTAGTATATATGAGAAAGTCAATAAATATTTTAAGATTATAAATGACTAAAAAAAGTTTTAAATTTAAGGAACAAAAATATTTATTTTTGAGTTTTAAATAAATTAATATTTTGAAATCTATAATAGTTTATTTTATAAAATATAAAGTTTTTAAATGGTTAACTAGATGGTTTACCCTCTAAATCTTGTTGTTTTTAGAGAAGAGAAGGATTATATAGTTTTTTTTTTATTTTTGATAATATTAATAAAAAACAAATATTTTATATATATAAAACAGTAGATATGATAAGTTTTTTAAAATATCTTATACTTGTTATATGAGTATAAAACAATTATTATATTAATATAAATAATTATTTTAAAAAAAGATATATAACGGTTTATTATATACTCAATACTTTTATTTGAATACATAACCTTCAAATTTAGTAATAGTAGAATCCAAATACTTTAGATTCAAATATTTTATCAAGCTCCAATTTTTTGAATCTAGTATATTTCGCAGATTTATGTTGATGATTTAGGCATGACTGATTGACAAATACAAGTTTTTTGATCGCATGTTTATCAGACCAGACTATGGGTAACTTCTATGCCCAAATTCCTTGGCAGGCTAAAAGTTAAGATTTTTTTTATTTTTTTATAAAAATCTTAATCAGCCTGCATATACTTTTTGTCTTGCGAGCACTCAAAAGTTGCTTTATTCGTTTGGGGCAACTTGCAATTGAGAACACGTGCGTGATAACTTGAACCAGCGGACAATAGAACAAGAAAGGCAGTTAAATAACCAGGCCACCTAATTGATTATTTCCCCTCTACAGAGACAACTTTTGTGATTGCAAACTAAATGTAATTTTTCTAAAATACAGGGACCAAAACAACTTCAAGTAAGGAACAGGTGTAAATGAAAATAAAATAATCTTGTTTAATCACAGAGACTAAAATAAAACTTTATCGAAGCCTCCATTACATTAGTTAAAGTTTTGCAACAAAATAAAAACATACGATCCCATTTCACCACACATTTGACTATATCACATCATATTATTGTAACAAACATGCCATTTGGGTATGATCTTGACATGGCATAAATGACAAGATTGACTATATTAGCATTGCGTCAAAGAGTAAGGAGAAATTCGGCCTCTACATGCATGTTGTGTAGGGTGTCAAGTGCATGATTACTTAGGGGCTGGTTGTTTGTGTGGCTGCAATTACATTTTAATTATATCAGTTTTTAGTTATTTGATAATGAAAAAAATATGATTTATTATTGATGGATCCTATATTATTTTTGTATTCAAACCACAAGTAAAGAAAAGTAAAGAATTCCTATATTATTTTTGTATTCAAAACACAAGTAAAGAAAAGTAAAGAATTTATGCTTTTCAGATATTATTCAAGTTAATTGCATTGTTTCACTAAACAGTGTAATCAGCATGAATAATGCTACATTGTTCCAGTTGGACAAGTTCTGACCGGACCGGGTCTAGTTCAAAACTCAACAGACATTGAACCTAGCACGACTAGTAAAATAAAAATAAAAATTATTTTTAATTTTTTAATTGTATTTTATTTAAAAAATTAGTATTTAACATTATTCAATAACACTATATAAATTAAATAGAGATTGCTTGATGATGTGGTATTTGTAAAATTTGATTGCAATTCCAATTTTGTTCCTGATTATATTTTACTTGACGTTATTGCGCTCTTAAAAAATTTATGAAAACTATAATCCTTGTTAAATGTATTTCATACATGATAGAATTGTAGATAGTTTGATGGAACAATACAAAATATTTTATATGGAGTATTATTTATTTCATGATGTAATAACAATAATTAAATCTACGATACTTAAATTAAAAACCATCAATATATATATATTATTTTATAACTTCAATTTGAAAAGCATTTTTTTAACCAAATATATTAAACTATTTTGAAATTCTACTTCTTTTGTTATCGACGAAAGCCTTTTTTAAGTTCTTCTCATCAATAAAAAAAAAAAAAAAGCAGCGCTGACAGGCGCTACCACGCTTGGAGACATTGATTTCAAAGGATAAATCGAAAAAATCAATATCGCAAGATCGGTTGTTTAGCCTATTGATTCACTGGAGGAAAGGCAGTTCAACGCTTTTCGAGGGAAAAGCAGGAACAACTCACGCACGGCACTAGAGGCAAGGAACTTTCCAAATATATTTCATACCTAATAAAATTATAAATAATTTAATAAAATAATAAAAAATATTTTATATAAAATATTATTTATTTCGTAATATAATAATAATAGTTAAATTTATAATATTTAAATTAAAAACTATCAATATTAATATATATATTTTTAAAATTATTTTATAACCTCAATTTCAAAAACATTATTAACCAAATACATTAAAATATATTTTGTTCAACTTCAATTTCAACCAGAATTTTAACCAAACATATATAAATACCAAATTAACTTCAATTAAAAATACTTTTTATAAAATAATTTTTTTAAAATTATAATCACAAGAGCTACCACACAATATTACACAATATTAAATGCAAGAGTAACTTGGGTTGAGCTCTCTACAGAAAAAAAGATGATTTTAGATGTAAACATCAAGTTGATCATCGCCAGTTAACAATGGCGAGGGCTTCCAAATTATTCCAGAACAGTCACAATTCATATAAAATAGCCAACAAGGAAGATCCATACAGGCTAAGCTTGCGGAGCATAACTAAACTTCTCAAGATTCTTGATCATACGTTCAATCGATCACAACAGATCAATTGGCAGATATTCATTAGTCTAATGCGAGATTCATTTGAAAATTAGAAGTTTCTCCACTGAAAATAAAAGGTACAAAAGTAAAAATTAAGGCATATAAATATACTTCACGTGCCAGTTAAGGTTTCTCAAAATCATTTTGTTATAGTGAACCTGCTCAGTCGAAATCCAAGGGATACCGATTTTAACTGCGAGAAGAAGACTTGCCCAGATTACTTCAAAGTGAAGGTTGGGGTTGGGTAGCTGGATGATGATTACCCCCAAAATATAGATGAGTGAAACAAAAGATCAGGAGATCAAGCAAAAGTTGATAGAATGTTCTTCTTCAGGGTGAATTCATCTGCCTTTGCCGGGCTTATTGACTGCACCATCAACAAAAGAAAATGTCAATTAACAGTCATCAGAATTTCACGTAAGATATGATCAATTAACAGTCATCAGAATTTCACGTAATTACTCAAAACTCATTTTCTACTCATGCAAAAGTTCTTATCATGATCTGTCACCCAAACCTACCAGTTGGAGTACTCTAAAATATCATGAAAGCCCTATGGTATGATTATGTATGATCTTATTATGAATATTGTTCATAATATAGCTGTTTGACCCCCTTTACAAGCATGGCATGCTTCAACTAAGAGAGAATCTAAAAATGTCAAAATATAGCTGTTTGACTCCTTTTACAAACATGGCATGCTTCACATACGATAGACAATCTATCAATCTTACCTTTTCAAGCATACGCTGCAGCCGCTCAATCTCATTCTTGGCATAATCAGCACCTTTCACCATACAAGCCTTGGCAGCCTTCAAATAAATCTTTCCATGCCTATAAACATGGAATAACCTGTGGTTAAGATTTCCATTCACTAGAGATTTAACAAGAATAAAGGAAGTCAATTGCAAAAGACATGACAGCTTTGAGTGATTTTGTAAGGATATCAATACAAGCCAAAATGAATTTTAAACACTAGCTGTGACCATGCCATGAAGTACCTTGCTGTGGAACCCTTGAGTTTCTCAACTTCCTCTTCAATACGGGAAAATACTGCTTTCTTCTCATCATCACCAGCAGCTACAAACTCTTTTACCAAGGCATCTAAACTTTCAACTATACCAGCCTATCAAGTACATAAACATAACACAATTAAAAGATTCGGTCAACAACAACAAAAGGATTAAACTTCCATATTTTGTGATAACTAACCTTGGAGGTCAGTTGTCCTTTACCATCACGACTGGTTCCAGCCTTTTCATTGATGAAAGCAACAAAGTCATCCAGATCTCTCCCACCCTCGTACTCTTCCCCAGCTTTGTTTCCTTTTGGAAAGAACTTCAATGTAGGGAATCCACTTACTCCATACCTGAATGCAGCATAGATCATTAGCATTGTCCGCTCCTAATGTAGAGAACCCTTTTCACAAAAAAAATAATAATTAGCTAACCAGAAAAGTTTGCCCTTACTTTTCAGCTAGATCCCTATATTTGTCAGCATCTAGATTGGCAACCACGACATCTTTCTCAGATTTAAATGCTGCGGCTACCTTTTCATAAGTCTGAAGGAACGAACCAGCAAATTCCAGATCGTCAAATTGTGCAGGAAAGACCCAGATAGAACCATGAACAACAATGGGCGCATGAACATGCACGCACTCACCCACTCATGTGATTTACAAACTTGCCTAGTATTTGGACAAGGTAGCATTATGCCCACTTTTAAGTTGGATGTAATACATCCTTTAACTTAAAACTCTTCAAGGCTATATGTGTCAAACTATTAAAAGCTAAAAAATTAGACCTAAACTCTCTCCCAGATGTATAGTGTTCGATCATCTCTCTCTTTCTCCACCACATCCTTCTTATCTCACATTATGGCTTTTCACATATAACCTTACAGAAAATTAAAAGAACTCTTTCAATAGGCAAAAGAATCACAGAAATAGACACAAGCAACAAAGAACAAAGAGGCGAGAGAGAGAGAAGATAAGTGAAGGGGAGAGAGTTGGCTTTTATTTATTTGTTTATTTAGTGAATTTTACCCTTAAAAAGTTTAAAAAATGACTTCAAGGATGATTTGTATCTAAAAAAAATGGGAACAATGCTAACCTGCCCAGAAAATAAGCAGGTTAGCAAATCACATATTCCTACATACGTGCATGCACACACACAGAGCAAATCACATATTCCTACATACATGCATGCACACACACACACACACACACAAATTATAAAGGGAATGGAAGGAAGAAGGAGCTGTACATACAGGAGCTAGGTTTTTGCAATGGCCACACCTGTAAGAAGTAGAAATTGTAAATCAACAACATATAACACCTTCAAGACTGAGATAAAGGGAGATTTAACAAAAACTCAAGATCACTATGGTTACTAACAGTGGTCAGCATACAAAAGGATGGGAGCTTACCAGGGTGCGTAAAACTCAACCAAAACATCTTTGTTTTCATCCAAGACAATATCATTAAAATTATCAGCAGTTAGCACCACTACACTGGATGGAACTGCCGCTATCTTCACATTTGACCCTGTAAATAACATAGCCCATGAGAAACCTTTAGTGTTTTTTTCCAGTTCACATGATACTGATGGCGAGATTACAGAAGTATTGCTTTTGTAAAACAATTCTTTGAAGATGCAATAAGTCAAAGACTACAGCAGATAGACCAGTTTTATCAGATATGCTTAGGGGAGAAGGGAGGATTGATTTAAAAAAAGAAGAAAAAGCAGTACCTCCTTCATTATTGACAAACTCAGCTAGTGCTTCTGCGGTTCGTGGTCCTTCATACCTATTGTATATAAACCACAAATTCGCATTTCATGTAAAGCATTAAATTTGGACATTCTATCGGCGAAGTTTAATAAAATTCTCACTTTTTAGGTTCGAGCGATCCTTTAGGAAACCATTGAATAGTTGGGTATCCAGAAACCCCATATTTGCTGCATACACCCTTATGCTCATCACAGTCCACCTGCACCACATCATCAACAATTCACAGTGACGAAGTAAGGTGAGGTGTCAATAAATCTCTGACAAAAACAGCAGCTCCTATTTTCCAGCAAGGATCAAAATAGTTATTTGCGTTGACCAATATGAAGAAAAAAAAATGAATAATAATAAGGCTGACCTTTCCGATCAAAACAGCCTTTGCCTTCTTAAAGCTGCTTCCAAGCTTCTCATATTCAGGAGCTAGCTTTTTACAGTGCCCACACCTATGACATTCAAAATTACAATTTCGTACTTCTCACCAAATTCTTGAATGATCCCGCTAAAATTCATTAATCATTTCTTTAACTAATGGCTAATCACATGATCAAGAATCTACAAGTTTCGTAATAATATGAAAAAACTAGATTAATTAAAATAGCAAAATCACAAACAGATCTATGGATCAACCAATCGCGATCATTTCAGCATCTAAAGAACTAATCTCAGCTTAATAAAAACTAGGATGATTTGAGAGATCATCTAAGAATCACTGACCAAGGAGCGTAGAACTCAACGAGCGCGCCTCTGTCTTGACCGACTTCCTTCTCGAAGTTATCTTCTGTTAACACAACAACATCGTCTGCTAAGGCCGAAACGACTAACAAAGCCACGGTGCCAAAGGCGTACCAGATCTGATTATACCTCTCCATTTTCTTCCTCGTTTCTATTTTTCTCTGCTTTTTGTTTCTTGCTCTTAGCTTAAAGGGCATTAAAAGAGGTATTTATATGCCAATTCCTGCAGTAGGATTTTTTAAATGAGAGTTGATAGAGGAAAGGGAACCCCATTTATTTACCATGTACTTTATCTGAGGTGGAATAATTTGATTTGTTGAAATGACGAACCGTAATGTCTTCTTTGAGTTGTACATGGTTGAATTTCTTGTTCTCCTAGGGTGACCTTTTTTTGTTACATGGCAGGGTATGAGAGGTCGAAATGTTCAAATCCACGCACAATATTTTTTTCTTTTCTTTTTACGAAAAATGATGCCGCATTGATTCTGTTTTGAGAAGTACTAGGTCATTGGCCCTCCAACGGAAGAATGCCATCAAAATAACTAGGATTACTAGGGATAAAAAAAAAAAAATTCACAACAAATGATTCAGGTTAATTTATTTTAACTTGTTTAATTTATAATTTAAATTTTATAAAATTAATATAATTTTATAAAATTTAAATTATAAAATTTAATTTTAAATCTATTTAATATTAAAATATAAAATTAAAAAAAATAAAAAACTCAAGATAATCCTCAATATACAAAGTTTGTTTATCTAAATTATAAAATTAAAACAATCTCGTAAAAAATAAATTAAATAATAAATCTGAATCAATCTAGATTATTTTATTAAACCCTTAATTTAAATCATAAAATTAAAATAACTTATAAAATTTAATTTTTAATAAACTCATAATTTTTTTGAAATATAAATTCATAATAACTTCAAATTAAAATAAATCATCAAACTTAATTTCTAATCAACTAATATTAAATAATGACATTGAAAATATTAAGTAAATTAAATTAATCCATTAAACTCAAGATATATATTATAAAATTAAAATAACTTTATAAAAAGTAAATTATAATAAATTATTAAATTTAATCTATAATAAATTAAATATTGAAAAATTAAATTTTAAATTTAATAAATTTTTTTAAAAAACATTATTGTAATGAATAACAGAGGTAACTTAAAAGAAAAAACACCTCATCTTCTAAAAAAGGCTAATCTTAAGGGTCTCGCGATCACTTCCTGTTCAATTTTTTGAAACAGATAGAAAACTTATTTCAACAGGTCGATACAATCTTATGCCCTAAACCATAAGTTAGCGCATACTGGAACGTTAAAAAAATAAAAAACACCCCTAACTTCAACAGGTCGATAAAATCTTATGCCCTGAATATACATATGGATCGAAAAATTGTTTCCCAGCATCTCTGTTAGCAAATGTCAACGCAGCTACAGAAAGAGCTACAAAAAACTCAGGTACACATATTGCCCTCAGAAAATATTGCCATAAGCTTTTGATATAGCAGCCAAAACAAGAATTCTCTAGTTTGTGAACCTCCATCTAATAATGATTTTTTAACTGACCGTACCCTTCTCTCTCCTTTTCAATTTAGAGGATGAATATACCAGAATGTAAAAGCTCTAGTTAGTGTTTATTGCTCGTGCTCGGATGACTTTGAAGGTGCAGTAGCGCATGATACAGATACTCAAGGTCTTCTGCATGCACTTGTGTCAGTGAAATTTGACTCTTTAACTCGTGTATTTTACCACTAACCTCCAACCCCAAGTGCAGCTCAGCATTGTTGTCGTTGTTTGTGACCGCAGCAGTGGGCATTACAGTTTGCAAACAAGCTGACCATTTGCAGGCATCCACAATTGTTTGGTTCAACCTAACAGCACAATGAAGAAATACGCTATTTTGAGCTGTTTGATTTACAAAGATAACATAACAACATCAAGATAAAGTAAATTTCATAACATACACAGGACACAGGAAAGTTGGCCTCAATTTAAATACCTAATCAGATAATATATAGTGAACAAATAGTTTCTTTCCCAATGTTAATTTGAAATCGCATTTTCCATTTCAACTTCAACTTCTTATAACACACCAGAAAAGAAAGTTTATGAGTAGAGGAAATCTCCCTGTGAGGGGGAGACACGATGCGTTATGCACTATTACATAAAATAGTATTGCTCTACAAAGCAAAGTTGTACTTCAACAAAATTAAATCATACATTTAATTGAAACAGTCACTATATAGTCCATTTAAACAGTAGTTTCATACACAACTATTTTGGGAAAAAAAACCATTGTATAGTAGATTAGCTAAGGGCCGAGGCACAAGTTTCAAGAAATATGGGGGCAAATGTCTAAAAAAGGGGGCAAATTTTAACTTCTAAACAAATAAGGGTTGTTATGAATTTTTAGGAAAAACTAAGGGGAGAAATTGCCCTCCTTCTCTTGTCAAGTCCATTATACAATAATAGTTTGGTAGATGCAGCAACTGCAAAAAGCATCAGCATCATCTAAATTTTTCTCTTTAACATAGGGATTTCAGAGGGGAAAAAAGGGAAACAGAGAGGCAGAAAAGGGAAATACTTGAGAAAATATTGAAGGACCCTGAACGAAAGGGGAAATGCTTATAATAACTTCAACTTCAGCCAGATGAAACTAAGGAATTGGTACCCCCTCTAGGAGAAGATACCACGTCCAGTTTAAATAACAAACAGAACAGAAAACATGGCTTTATCTTCATGAAAGTGAGTGTTTCTAACCTTTTTTTTATCTTCTCTATGTCTGATTTGTCCCTTATGCTAAATGAGGCATCCACGATATCTTTATCCCTCACCATCCCCTCCAAAGGACCACATGCCATGCACAACGAGTGAATCAAAGAATCATCAGTTTCTGAGCTAACGTTACTAATTCTTAATGAAACAACATGTAGGACATGTAGAGGAAGAACTGGAAGGTTGAAGTTCTCCAAAGTAATCCTACCAACTGACACTGCTCTATTCCTTGATTCCACACTCTTCAAAACAAAAAATAAAAGTACAATAAATCAATCCTGGTCAAACACTCGTGTAATAAGGAGAAGAGAACTGAGTGAGAAACAGAAACAGGATCGGCTTTGGAATCATATTACATTCATTAACTACCTCAAATTCAATATCACAACAGTCGAGTCCATTTGGAACAGCCCTCATGGAAGCATTTGAGATCTTCCCAAAAGTTGACACTGCCTCTTTCAACCGGCAAAGATGGATAAGAGAAGGTACATTCTCAATAGTAACTGATGTAGAACTTTTGAAGTTGGATGCATTTTTCTTAGCAAGGTTAGAACAAGAGGCATCAGTGTTGTTCTCAGGTTTGAGATGTGGAGTTGAAGCGCAGTTATTCTGTTTCGAGAATGCGTTCACCAAATTCCTGATGCTTTCTGATGGCAAAGATGAAGCTTTTTTGGTACTGACACTATTCTGTTTCTTAAGCGAGGAATTAAGCTGAAGTCAAGTCACACTTGAAACTATTCAATTCAGTACAAACCAAGAGAGAAAGAGAGTCAGTTCTGATGGAAACATACCTTGGAAGTCCAATTATTCTGTTTTGGGGCTGTGCCTGTCAGCTTCTCGATGCTTTCTGGTGGCAAAGATGAAGGTTTTTTAGTACTGATACTTCTCTGCTTCTTGAGCAAGGAATTAAGCTCAAGTCAAGTCACACTCGAAATTATTCAATCCAGTACAAATAGAGAGAGAAAAAGTCAGTTCTGCAGAAACATACCTTGAAAGTTTCAGGTTTCTCTGTCATCAACATGGGAAATGTACCAACACTTTGTTCCACAGGCAGGCCCAACTCTGAGAAATCATCTTCTTCACCAGCACAGCTGTGTGTAGACCTAGTCAGACTTTCAATCCTCTCTAACTGAAAACTGGCGAATGGTCGAGCAGCAAAACATCTACCATCCACAGACCACTATAAATTCTCTAAATAATGAACAATCTTATTAACAGGTATGCAGAAATCCATGCCCAATCTGCTGCACAGTTGAGCTCCTAATAAATTTCAAAGTATAAGCAGGCCCCAAGTTATCACTAAGATATCATGAATTTTCAGTTATCCAAAATCTATAGACTCGCGATACAGTGGCTGCTACTGTCCCAATTCAGATACAGAGGAAATTTTGCCTTTAAGCTGAATCTACATTAAATTCCCTAATCGATATAAAGATTGTTTCAGAACACTGAAGCTGAATCAACCACGACGAAGATACACAAATTCGTTCAGAATTCTGATAATTAAACAATTGAGAAAGCTAAAACCCTGATGGAATGAGTGGGTTCAGTAACAATATAACCAAACAATTAGAAAATGTGTTTAGAGAAATTACCTGTCAAGCAAAGTGGAGCTTTTTGTAAGAGGATTTAAGCCGTATTCACCTGCGAAATAAATTCAATTAAGATCAAGTTAAGTAATTGTTCTCCCTATTTCAAAACACAGGGTTAGGGTTTTGTAAGGAAGAGCTATTACCAGTGAATAAAGGGAGTAGAGTAGCTCGGAATCTACTCTTCATCATTTTTCACAGACTGGTGAGGGAACCAGGAGGGATCCAGTGATTGGTAGCTTAGACGATGAAGGTAACGGCAACGTCTTGGCTTTCTCCCAGCTCTAGCGGCATTTGCTTTTGAACCGACCCCGTATGGTTAATTAATGATTTTTGTATGCCGAGAATAGTTTTTTTTTTTAATGCAAAATAATTTTTTTATAATGTTTAATAATATATAAAAAAGTTAAAAAATATTTTTTTATTATATTATGAAAAATAAATTAAAAATAACTTTTAAAATTTTAAATTTATTAAAAGAATAGGGATTAAAATTATAGATAAAAAATTTAAAGAAAAATAGAATTCAAATTCAAATTTTAATACTATAAATTATTTTAAATAAAATAAATAATAAAATAAATTTAAATTTTTATTTGTTGGGTATGAAAATAATTTATAAATATAGTACAAGTAAGTAATAAATATCCAAATTTCTCTCAAGTCCTAATTCCAATATGATCTCATTGCACCATTAGCCGGCCCATTCTCCTCTTGAAAGAAATTATTTTTCAAATACAACAGGTCAGTATCATCTCCTGAATTAGCAAATTAGAGGAAAGATTTTTTTTTTGTGCAGAATAACAAGAGGCAAGTTATTCTCTCTAAATATGAGATTCTAGTTATAAATATCTAAAAAAAAACATTATTAGAATTGAGAACTATTAAAAGAAAAAATATCAAATATCTAGAGATTTTTTTTATATATTATATAGATGATCGACCGTAAATATAATTAAAAATTATTTGATTATTTTTCTTCAAAGAAGTGATATAATCAACTTGAATTCAAAATCTCAGTGTATGATTGAATTCCTTTATAGGATTGTCTCTTACCAACTAAAAAAATTTGATTATTTTGAAGTTTTCAACTAGTTATTAAAAAAACTAACAATTTTAAAATAAATATTAGTTTATTCTAAAATAAATATTAGCTTATTTAAAGATCAAATACTGAATTAGTTATATTTTAAAAAAAATAGACATTACTTTAACTATTTTTTTATATAAAATGCTATCGTTGTCCATGTTTTTTTTAAATTATTCAATAACATAAAATTTTGAGTTTATTTATAATTTATTTATTTAAAACTTGACATCAATCCTTAAAAATTAAAGACACGTCGAAAATGAATGTTATTCCCAAAAATTAAAGATTTTATTAATTTAAATTTTTAATAAAATCTTTATATTAATTTCTAAAAATAAAAGATTTTGTAAATTTTTAAAATATAAAAAAAATTAATTCGTACCAATAGGACATTGTGTTGGAAAAAGATTCTTTTATTAAATTGTTACATTAATCTCTAGGAGATTTTGTCAAAAACAAAAATTCTAGCAATTTTGAGATTTTGTCAAAAACAAAAATTCTAGCCATTTTTTTATGTATTGTGTTTTTTAATATAAGTTAAGTCCTAAACTTGTTATAAAACCTCACGTAAGCATGTAATATATATATATATTTTGTGAAAATACTAAGACAAATTAAAAATATATATATATATATATATTATTTTTTGTGAAAATACTAAGACAAATTATAAAAAGGCTAATTTTTTAGAACAGCCACTCGGACAAGCACCAACTTCACACCCAAAACTTGACTTTATGCACACAAATGACAAATAGTAAGCCTGGGCATGTGCATAGCTTGAAGATACATCATGAAATCGGCATGCTATGTGATTTATATACAGAGGAAATAGAACCGAAGGAGCTAAGTCCTAAGCATGCATATAAAAAACTTTGTTAAGGGTAAAACGGGAGTTGCAGTTTTGGCATTGTGAACATTCAGACAACCTCCATTCAGAATCTAAACACATTAAGGCCATACTACGGGCATTCCCAGGGACTCTTGTTCTTTCAAAACACAGCAAAAGCTAAAGTTCCTCTCGATCTGGCAACAACATCCCCCTGTTTTCCTTCTTGAAAGCTAAAACAGGAAACGAACCTCGTTAATTGAGCAATGTTTTCACATGATTTCAAACAAAAGAACATGTCAAAGAGCCAAAGATCAAAGCTTCATAGCAAACCCAATGGTTAATGCCATGACCGCAGCCAAAGAGAAAAAGAGATTCGTCTTCTTTCTTGCATAACTACACCCACAGACCAACTGGTTCGTGTTTTTTTATTGCTGTTTATTTACATGCACACTGATTAGGATAAGGATCAACATAATCACCACTCCTTCTAATAAAATACAAAAAAGTCATTGTTTTTGATATTCAAGATGCTACTGTTACACTTTGCATGTAGAGTGTAACAGCTTTGCACAATCATAGTATTACTGGTTTGAGTTTTGAATATTTTGTAAAACTTATCTCTAGTAACAAACACATAGTTTTCTCACTTATCTCATATAAAAACCTTACTTCTATAAGAACGACATTGCATATGTCTCTGGCATGTAAAACCATAATGCTTTCAATTCTTTTATGGCATCAGAGCAAACTATAACTCATTTTTTTATTGATCCTATGTCTCGCACTACAGATTCTTCCTCCTCTTCCGCTGCATTTCATCTTCTAGCTCAAGTTATCTCTATCAAACTTGATGGAACTAATTTTCTTGCATGGAATGCTCAATTACTTCCTTTATTTAGTAGCTATGGCCTTATGAGAATAGTTGATGGTTCTGAACCCAGCCCTCCCCAATTTACCAGCACTGAACATAAAACCCAAGGTATTCTTAATCCTGGTTATGTAGTTTGGCAGTATAAATACCAAATGATACTTGGCTGGATTATATCTTCTCTATCTCCTGTAGTGGTTTCCATCATTTATGGTCTTGAGACCTCTCGGCTTGCTTGACAAGCCCTTGGTGCACATTTTGTTGCGCCCTCTACATCTTGTATTTCTCTTATCAAGAGAAAATTACAATCTTTACAGCAAGGTTTCATGCCTTGCCAACAGTTTTTAGATGCAGTTAAGTCCCTTATTGATGAATTATCTGTAGTTGGGAAACCAATTGATGACTCAAATTTAATTCTCTCGGTTCTCAATGGTCACAATTCTTCTTTTCATTCCTTTGTGACAATATATATGCTCCTTGCTAGGAGAAATCTATGTCATTCTTGGACTTCAATGCAGAGTTGCTGGATTTTGATCTTATGAAAAAAATTCTATAATCAAACTATTCAACAGGAGGTAGGGGCTTGTGCTTTTTATTTGCATAAATTTGGTTCAAAATCAGGCTCTTGCAGCAGCAACAAGGCTTGTTTTTTCTGGGACATCAAAAGGCTCCAGTCCTCCTCTTTCTTAATTTCAACAACCATTACCTCACCTGCCATCCTCATCATCAAATGCTACGTTGACTGCCTCTTGTTCTCGATCTCCCTGTCAGATTTGCAAACGAGATGGACATCAGGCACTAGAATGTTTTAATAGGATGAACTACTCATAGGGATGTCAGTACCCTCCAACCGAGTTAGCTGCTATGATTGTTAAAGCTAATAAAACTTATCTCAATCAACATCAATGGTATGCTGATAGTGGTGCCAATGTTCATGTGACCTCAAATCTTGCCAAGCTTGCAACCTCTCAACCTTATAACGGTGATGATTTTGTGGATGTAGGTTACGAGATAGGTTTGATTATATCTTGCACTAGCACTGCTTCCATTCAAACTCATTCTTTTATTCTCACCTTAAAAGATGTTGCTTATTGTCCTCAAGCTTCGGCTCAGCTCTTTTCTATTAGTAAATTGTGGAAAGATAATAATATTATCTTTGAACTCATTGGCACTAACTTTTCTGTTAGGTTGGTTGTCATTTCATGTAAGGCACCAACCATTGACAATTGACTATTGGTAGCCACCATTGTTGAATGAACTAGAGTTGGTGGCCACCAATGTTAACAATAAATCAAGAAGAGCCTCCATGAATGTCTATAAATAGAGGCATATGTTAGAGAGCAAAATGAGAGAAGGAAAAGAGCCAAAAATGTGAGAAATGTAGAAGAGAGTAGGCTGCCATTGCAGCACCAAAAAGAGAGAAATAGAGTGAGGTTGAGAGTTGTCAAAGAGGGGATGATTCCTCCTC
>NW_011499951.1:227388-227859 GCF_000495115.2 Populus euphratica
CGCCACCAGCCACGTCAGCAGTTTTGCATAGTCATCAGACACGTCACCTGACACATTAGCACTCTGACCAGTCAAACAGCCACATCATTAGGCACGTCAGCAGTTCTGCCACGTCACCCCCAAAAAATCCACCTGGGACTGCCACGTCAGATTTGGTTGACCCTATATGTCCCGTGTGACTGACACGTCATCATAGCCACGCCAGCTCCCTGGGTTTTGATCCAGTGTGGTGCATGGACTATTCCTCCTGCCACGTGGCGTCATCTGAAGCGTCCAGTGATCCCAAAGTTTGATTGTTTAAATTTGAGCCATCCGAAGTCCGATTCGGGTGATCTTAGTATCGTTTCTAACATTTTTGGCCATTTCTGACACATCTGTAAGGTTGGATTTTGTAAAATTGAAGCCAATCCGAGCTGAGTTGGAGCCAAGTCGCGAGCCGAGGGACAGGATTCTGTGTGGCGGAGTCTACGT
>NW_011499951.1:230308-264602 GCF_000495115.2 Populus euphratica
GAAAAGAGCCAAAGATGTGAGAAATGTAGGAGAGAGTGGGCTGCCATTGCAGCACCAAAAAGAGAGAAATAGAGTGAGGTTGAGAGTTGTGAAAGAGGGGATGATTCCTCCTCCTCTATTGTTGTAAATCTTGTACTCTCCCTACATAATGCAATGGCTTCTCCCGTGGATGTAAGCAGTTTGCCGAACCACTTAAAATACCGTGTCTCAGTGTGCTTCTTCTCCTATGAGCAAATATTAGTACATCACCGGTCGGAATTCCCAACATTTTCTATGAAGGACATCCTGATGGAGGACCAACTTCTGACGAGGCCAAGTAAGAATGGATTGTACCCGATGAACCTTCGTCAACTCCCTTCATCCAAATTCCATGCTCCTACGATGATTGTTAGCATCAAGGTTTTTATTTTCACTTGGCATTGTCGTTTGAAACATCCTTCAGCAAATATTTTACATTATGTGATTTCTAATTTTTTTTCTAATTACTGATTCTATAAACAAATAGGCTATTTGTGTGTCTTATCAACTGGGTAAATCTGTTGGGTAAATCTGTGCTATTTTTGGATTCTTAAAGAGAATCAACAACTCCTCCAAAATTAATTTATTCCGATGTTTGGTCTACTTTCATTCCATCTTTAAGTGGTTGTCAATATTATGTAATTTTTATTAATGACTATACTTGATTTTATTTGCTTTTTCTTATTTCTCATAAATTTAATATTTACTCCACGCATGTTAAATTTAAGCTTTTAATGAAAAAATAATTTAATTACACCATTAAATAATTTCAAAGTGATAATGGAGGTGAATATTGTTCTATCATTTTTAAGCAATTTTTAACTACCAATGGAATTTTTCATCGTTTTTCATGTCCCCATACATCCCAATAAAATGGCCTCGCTAAAAGAAACGTCGTCATATTATAAGATGGGACTCATTCTTTTTGCCTAATCTGGCTTACCCAAGGCTTTTTGGATCGATGCCTTTCTAACTTCTATTTTCATCATTAGTCATTTACATACCAAGGTTTTTGAATACTCTTCATCCTATGAATGTCCCTTTCAACGTTCCTGATTTTTTTAATTTTCGTGCTTGTGGTTGTCGATGTTTCCTCTATCTTTGTTCTTACTCACTTGATAAATTATTAACTATAGCAAGCCTTGTATTTTCATTGGTTACTGCTCTAATCACAAAGGTTTTTGGTGCTTTGATCCATCCTCCAAGCGTGTATATATTTTCTAGAACGTGATTTTTTATGAAGGTATTTTTCCTACTCGTGAACAATCCATTTTGCTTGGACTCCTCAGGTACTTTGAATACTCTATTTTTATCTCCCTCCTCTTATCCATTTAATTTTTGTCCCTATTTCTTCCTTTAACCCAGTTTCACTCGATAACACCTTCCTTAATAGCACCTCACCTGATAACCCAGTTCCCCCTTTCCTTTTATTTCTCTTGATAACACCTCTCCTGCACCTTTTCTCCACACACAAGTTCTCACTGTTAGTCAACCTGAGTCTTCCCCCAACCACCTTCCTTCAAATACATCTTTGGCTACCTTTTCTCCTGTTTCCCATGAAATTGCACCTTTTGATAATCTTAGCGGTGGACTCCTTCTTACTATTCCTTATTCTCGTATGTTTACTATATCACATACTAGACATTCTAAACCTTGTAGTTTTCCAAACTTTCAACCTCACTACTCGTCACCTTCTTTAAGCTTTGCATGCATGTGTGGTAATATTTGAGCCTCGTACTTATGTTCAAGCAGCTTCTATACCTGAGTAGCATGCAGCAATGACTAGTGAATTTCAAGCATTGTTAAAGAATGAAACATGTTGTTGTGCCCTTACCTTTTTGGTAAAAATATGGTCCCTTATAAATGGTATTTAAGCTCAAACATAGACCCGATGGTAGCATTGATTGTCACAAAGCAAGATTAGTGGTTGTTGGTTATCTCTAAAGAAGTGGTATTGATTTTCATGACACATTCAGCCTTGTTATCAAACATCCACTGTTCATATGGTTCTTGTGATTGTAGTTTCTTTCAACTGGGATATTTGACCACTGGATGTTTGCAACACCTTTCTTCATGTGTTTCTTTCAACTGGGATATTTGACCACTAGATTTTTGCAACACCTTTCTTCATGTCATTTTAGAAAAAGAGGTTTATATGGCCCAGTCGAGAGGTTTTAAGGATCCTGTGCATCTCTAGTTTGTCTATAAGCTTCATAAGTCCATCCATCTCTGTTTACATATCACCAAGACTCAATTCATGTATTTTTATTAGTATATGTGGATGATATCCTTGTCACCTCCAATGATCAATGCTTTATTACATCTCTTATTTCTAACTTGCAACTTGAGTTTGCTATGAAGGATCTTCAGCAATTGACATATTTTCTAGGCATTAAAGCCACACGTAATTCTTTTGGTCTGCATCTTCGCCAAACAAGATATATCATTGATTTATTAAATCATGTCAAACTCTTTGGCATCCATCCATATCACGTTCCTTGTGTTTCGGGTTTCAAATTGTCTAAATTTGATGAAGATCTTCTTTTAGATCCATCTGAATATAGGCAAATGGTAGGTGCCCTGCAATATGTCACTCTCACCTATGCAAGCTCCCACTTCTACTCATTGGACAACAATTAAATGAGTGCTTCATTATTTGAAGCATACACTTGATTATGGTCTCTTCTACAAAATATGATTTTTTTCTATTAATGTTTATTGTGATTCTGATTGGGCTGACGATCTTGACGATAAATGATCAATGTGTGGTTATTATATGTATGTGGGTCTTAACCTCATCTATTGGTTAGCCAAGAAACAACCTATAATTTCCAAATCTAGTATAAAGGCATAATACCGGTGCTTAGCTTTGATCACAACTGAGGTATATTGGTTATGCATGCTTTTGTGTGAGCTGAAAATTTCACTTAACTCTGCTCCTATTGTCTGGTGTGATAATGTCAGTACTCTAGCTCTTGCCTCCAATCCTATTTTTCATGTACGATCTAAATATATTAAAGTGGATTACCACTTTATTAGAGAAAAGGTGACAAACCGAGACATCATCTTACAACACGTTCGCCTCTTCCTTGTAACCTGCAGATATATTTACAAAGAAACATATGATTGATCAATTCTGTTTTCTTGGGAACAAACTCTCAGTGTTGGATCTCCCTACTAGTTTGTAGGGGAATGATAAGTATAAGGATAACATAATCACCACTTCGAATAAAATACAAAAGAGTCATTGTTCTTGATGTTGAAGACGTTGCTGTTACACTCTGCATGCAGAGTGTAACAACTTGGCATAATCTTAGTATTGCTAGTTTAAGTTTTGAATATCTTGTAAATCTTATCTCTTGTAACATATATATATAGGTATCTCTCTTATCTCTTGTAACAATCTTACTTATATAAAAATGACATTGCATACATTTTTGGCATGCAAAACTAGAATGCTTTCAATTCATTTATACACTTCATTTAACACACAAGGAGTAAATGATCGAACCTTTTGCCCATTTTGTTTTTTAAAGACAAACTCATGCTATAGCATACTCAAGGCATCTCTAATATGGGAGAGCTAACAATAAATTTTTTTAAAAAAACTAATTTTTTTAATTTTTCTTTCCTAATCTTGCAACTCGAAAGGGCTAAAATAACTTTTTAGTTTTTTAAAAAATCATTCTTACATATCCATTAAAAATACCAAAACATTAAAATAAAACTTCTCAAGATTTTTTCTTTCATGATTGACTAAATAAATTTAGGTTCTTAAAGATGATCTCTCCTGTAGTTGTTTCCTTCGTAACTTGGTTTTTTATATTTTATAGCTAGTAGCTGTAATATTGAAAAGATTAGCTCTTCATGCGGAAGTCCAATCCGACCATTTGAGCAGTGACGTCTCCCCCGTGTTGCTTGCACTTGAATTGATAACCTTCGTTTGGTAAAATAGGTTTCTACGGGAAGGGAAGTGGAAGTGGAGCATAGAGCAGTTAAGACATTGCAATTTACTACAGTAAAATGTTGATGAATCTGCATGCTATGTATACAGTACAATTATTTTTTTAAACATTGCAAATTATGATTTTTCTTGTTTGGTATTGCATTTTACTCGGGGTTGGGTAAATTTTAAAAAAAATTTAAATTATTTTTTATATTTTTGAATTAAAAAAAATTAAATTATTTTTTATGTTTTTGGATTGTTTTGATATGTTGATATAAAAATAAAAAAATATTATTTTTATATATTTTTTAGTAAAAAAACTTTAAAAAACAACTATTATTATATTTTTTTACACCGTATTAATGAAACGGGTGGTTTTCTTAAGTTAATGTTAAACCATCAAATTATTCGTCCAAAAAATACACATATTTTTTCTCCTACGCTCCCTCGGTGAATTTATGAAGGGTAGCAAGCACTATCTAGCAAAGTCTAGCTGAACGCAACTATCCATGATAACTTATTACGTGAATTTGGCAAATCCACCACTCTCAATTAATTAAGATATATAGAGTCAACTTAATTTTCAATGCATGTCGTAACGTATATCATTAACTTTAAAATGTATAATTAATAAACAATAGCATTAGTTATAGAAAAAACAAAGAACTTTATATCCAGCCATCTTCATCAAGGATTTTCTCTTCTCAAATTACGTATATATGTAGACAAATCCCCCAACATTTATTCAAATTATCTAACCTCTCCAATCTAAAAATATAAAACCTTCATATAAAAGAAAAATCATACCCACGATCAGATCTAATAATCTCAGTGAAATTTGATCATAAGAAATAAACAAAAAGACAAGAAAACTAAGATCATCCGTATAAAAGAATTCAAGAAAAGAACATTAAGAAAGGGGATTGGTAGGGTGGTGAACTTGTGCTATGTGGGTGCTTAGTTTCGTTACAATCGCTCTCAATATTAAGCTCTCAGCTTAATTTATTGCTGGGGCTTGACCAAAAAAATTAGGAAAAGACACTATGCATTAATGACTTGAGTATTTGCCTAACTACTTTAATTTGCTCGCATTGAATTTGAGTCGAAGATCACTTCAATGTCAGCCATAAAGGGTTTATATGCTAGTTAGGGAAATTAATATGCTATTTTTCTTGATTTTTTAAGTATAAATCCTTTCAGAAAAGATTTCAACATCGACTTCAAGAAGTTGATTTAACATATAGTTAAAGAAATTAATATATATGTTATATTCCTTGATTTAATTTTGAGTATAAATCTTTTAGGAAAAAACTTAATAGCTTTTATGTGGGGAAGAAATCACTTCAATATCTCTTGGGAGCTAGACAAGGTTTATTTGATTTTGCAGCCAATCTTCCATAGCTATACTGTATGTGGTCCATTCTGATTTCTCTTCTGTTGGAGGATTATTTTCTTTCTTTCTTCTTTATTATTAAGTCGACCCATGCGAGGGCCTGGATGATAAAACTGACAGAAAGAATTGAAGGAAGAAGAAGGCTAGCTAATAACACAATCAAATGCATAAAAGTCTCGTAGGATTTAAGTCAAAGAATATTTAATATATTTTTTCAAATTAAATTAAATAGAATTGAATTTATTTAATTGAAGCCGATATGTTTATTAATCTAAGTAAATTATACCGGTTCTTATTTTTAATTAGTTCGACATCTATATATATATAGATGTATCTTAAAACAAATGTTTTTAGTTAACAACTGATCAACCAAGAGCTCGGTTTCCTAAGTGCTAGCTGCTGCTCTCGCATTCCTGATATTTTACAGACAGAAATGGGAAATCAAACCAACCGAGAATCAATGCTGTCTGCTAGCTAGCTAGCTAGCTAGCTAGCTAGCTAGCTAGCTAGCTAGCTAGCTAGCTAGCTAGCTAGCTAGCTAGCTAGCTAGCTAGCTAGCTATATAGTATAATCAATCTTTTCGGTAGACTACCAGGAAATCAAGAGAGAAGCCACACAGCCATGGCATTTTGCTTCTCATAGTCCAGTGTCTCTTCCTCCTCCCTCCACCTTATCGCTCTCCCACAACCAATACAGCATATTGTCTTCTTGAATCTCATCTCCTCCTCCTTCGACATGTCCTCCCATCACATCATCCCAGATCCAATCATCAAAACCTGATCTACTTATTGAAGAACACGAGTGCCACTCACCACTCTCTCCATTTGAGCTCAAATAACCAATGGAGTCATAAACTGTTCTGTTTGGACTTAAAACCCCATTTTCTCTCTCTCCACTGTGAACCACTAGACCATCTTGTCGCTTCGCATTTAATGTCGAACCCCCATTTGGATCCAGCAACTCCTTGTCCGTAACCTCATCAAAACACAGTGCGGTGTCCAAGCCTTGATAGTATGGCCCTGAGCTATCATTATGTATCTCGCCAACAATAGGGCACAACATTGAATTCCCACTTGTAATTTCGTCACTTTGGCTTGCGACCAGGGTTGCTTGCTCCCCACTTGAACCCACCATTCCTCTTCCAGTTTCTGGATAGGGACTTGGCATAACGAGGTCCATTTGTTCCTTATCATCTTCACATGGATCCCAAATTACCGTATCATTGATTGCGCTTGACAAGGTTTCCTTTTCTATTGCTGGTGTCTGCAGCAATTGCATGACTTCAATGTTTGAATTATGGCAATTACTGGTATTGTTTTCCATGAGAGGTTTCTTTGTCGACGCCCTGGTGACATCTTTTGGAGTGTGGCTATTTTTGTTTTTCTTTACTGCAAATGTATCTGCTCGACCTCCTTTTCCTTTGGTTAACACGCCCTCGTTGGCTGTTTCCGTGATCAATGGTAGACTTTCACTTGCAGACCTTCTAAAACTGTGGATTCTTCTGCTCAGATGAGAATTCCAGTAGTTCTTTATCTCATTGTCTGTTCTTCCTGGTAAGTAACTGGCTATCAAAGACCATCTGAAGCCATCGAAATAATTAGCGATGAACGTTAAATGCCATATTCCCATACAAATAAAATAAAATATAATGCATGGCAAAAGTGTTGACCCGCCCTGCTCCTTTATGGTGGGAAAGAAAACAACGTCGTCAAAATAACAAAAACTGTGTGATCAGGAATCATCCAAAAATTTAGCTGGGGACCTTTCCTTTATAAAATTTTCTCTAAACAAATCCAATGTGTGACTAGAGAGCAGGAGAAACGTACGTCCCCAGTCCCGTTGGTCATGGTTTCCTCGTATATATACCCCTTAAGTATCGTCTCCATAACTCAATCGGCATGTTGTCTCATCTCTATCCCTTTTATATATATATTTTACATAACATGTTTAAATTAATGTTAAGATCAATATTTCTATAGAACAACTGATATAACCATGGATTGCTAATAAATAGCACACCTTAAGAAGAAATGATGAAAATACAAGTATATAAAAGATTTACAGCATGACAGTTACTAACCTGCAATGAACATGACATAGCTTATGAAAGTATAAAAGAAACGATAACGCTATCTAGCATCAGTAACGGGCTGCATAATGGCCGATATCATCGAGATGCTTGCAAAATGTCCTATCGATTTACGAACATATTAAACACAACGGGTGGGTCAAACTCCGTCGTTAACAGCCTGTTCTTTAAAACCATGTTAAACACATCTATGACCAGTAGAGGGTAGCTAGATAGCATCGGCCAACAGGGGCAGTGACAAGTTGGATCAGAAGAGATTAACATTTAATTAATTAAACTCGCCAAACCCCTCCCGAACAAAGATAGCTAGGGATAGTCACTAATTAACCCATATATATACACTAATAGGAGCTTCTGCTAGCTCTCATCTTTTAATTATTAATTAAATCACAGCGTCTTGCAACGTGGACTCGGTTCCCAACTCCGTAGAGATCTCAATCTACCTGTAGTCGATCTGTTTCACTCACCGTTCGTTTCCCTTTCATCTTGAACATACACTTTGTAATTATGCAATTCTTTAACTATTTTTTTTCCTTTTTTTTAATTACCAATGGATATACGTTACTGGGAATTCTTAAATGATTTGGAGTAATCTCATTTTTGCTGTTTAAAACATATATATATATATATATATATATATATATATATAGTTACTATAGCACATGAATTATGAAAATTGTGATAAGAATCTTTAATACTAGAGTAAATAAAAAAGACGTTGTGGAAAACATATATTTCTTAGATATATTCTTTCTTTTTCCTAGCAAAGGCTGTGATGATTCCAGTCACCTAATTAGGCATTTACAACATTGTTTTTTTCTAGTTCAGTACGCCAAGGCAGGCACGGCCATTTTTCTCTGTGGCCTGCGTACGTATCATAGCAAAAAATATTAGAGGTTTTATTTAAGTTCACTTTGCCTTTGAAATGAATATCACACGGGTAGCAGATGACTATTTCTCCAAAGAAGCTTTCTTTTTCTTGACAGCAATTTTAGAGTTAAAAAATGTTGTTGTTTAGTGGCCATCATTCCAGTTCTTTCCTAACTAATTTACTCACTGAACATTTATGAAGGGAGATTCCAAAGCTGTCAGGAGAGGAAGTGAGAGAAAAATAGAAAGGTAAAGCAAAGCAAAGAAAAGAAAGCAGGAAGGAGGACCAAGAAGTTGAAAAATAACTAATCGAGGAAAATGCTGCCCTAATAATGCACTCACCTGTTGCCCAAAGAAGAATGCAATTGCACGATGATCTCTTCCTCCTCAGTCGATATGTTTCCTCTCTTCAGATCAGCTCTCAAATAGTTAATCCATCTCAGTCTGCAACTCTTCCCACACCTCAGTAACCCTTCAAAATGACAAAATAAAAATGAAAAAAAAATCCCATGAAAAAGCCAACAACATGCTCTATGTAACATTGCATTCAATTTCAAAACAAACAAGCTCGCAACCCACAACGAGCGACGTTCTTTTGAACAAGCAAGTATACCTGCATTCTTGGGCATTGACCTCCAAGACCCTTCTCCATTAGCTTGAATATACTTGGCCAATTTCTCATCCTCTTCTGCAGTCCATCTCCCTTTCTTCAAGCCCACTTTTTCACAACAAGGTGCCCTTCCCATTTTGTCTCTAGTGAGAAAGGGCTGTTGCTACAGATTATAGTGTGTAACTTTTGGTCTAGACGAAAAAGAGTGTAACTTCGTATTATATAGCCAGGAGAGGCAAGTAGGATTGGTTCTTTTTATAGAAGAGTGAAATGTTAAATTTGTGGCGGCAGACTTTACAAGGAGAGGGACAGCGAGTGTGGGGGCTAGTGCTGTTCATAGATCTGTGGTGGTTAGTTGGGCCACGAGAGCAACAAAATAACAATGCAGTCGTGGCATATCTCCACCGTCGAGAACCTGGTGCATCTTCACGTCGATGCCCCTTGCACAACTGTAGAACCCATGATAGCTATAAACTATGGTTTACCTAATTGTACTTAAAATTATGATATAATTTATTTTTTAAAACATCAATATATTAAAAAAATTAATTTAAAGTAAAAAAAATATTTTTAAAAAAATATGATTAATTTAAAGTAAAAAAATTAATTTTTTAAAAATATAGTTAGACTAAAAAATATAAAAAAAGAGAGGGAGAGTTAAATTATTAAAAAAAATATAAAAAGATAAAAGCTAATATATTCAAATTAAAAATAATTAATTATTCTAATATATTCAAGTTAAATTATTTTTTAGAATTTAATTTTGACAAAATATATCAAAATAATTTAAAAAATTAATTTTAAAAAATATGTTTGGACTACAAATTAAAAAATATTAAAAATTATAAAAATAAAATAAAAGGACGTGAAGTAATTTATCAAAATTAAAGGAATTAAAGAAATGCTTTGAATCATTCTTTAGGATTTTTTCTTTCAAATGAAATATATATATACATTAAATCTTGTATCATTATAGAGTGTTAAATCTAACAATATCTTTTTATTTTGCTACTTTTTTATATATATAATTTTTTTAGTATTTTGAATTATTAAATTCCTTGGACCATATGCTTAGTGATTCCAATTCCTTTTTGTATGTTAATCTTATTCGATACATGTTAGGAGATTTATTTTGGGTGTTTTGCTTAAAAGAACATGGAAATGAGATTTTTTTTATTGACGTGGATATTCAGGTCAACTTACATGTACCTCGAGTAATCTTACAAACCTTAAAATTAACAACTATATAAGTTTCTAATAGCACTGGGGCTTGTAGGACTCGAACTGATGACTTATAGGAAACAAACTCAGGACCTGATCAATTGAGCTACACCCTCAAGATTTTAGAAAAATTATATTGAGCTAGCATTGATAACCCCATATCCATTATATGTTTATATATGCTTTCTTTCTGTAATACTATTGGGAAAGACGTAGACAAATAAGTTGATGATGATACCCACTTGATGTTAGCAAATCTTTAAACTAACTAGATATGTACTCTCCTTCATTCTTAATTTGAATTTATTTGATTTTGCAAGAAAGTAAGTTTTCAGCAAATAATTTAAAATGAATGAAGCAAGAGAAAACTTCAAATAAATCTAGAGTAATTGTTAATTGTTAATGAAAGAAACATAATAACAACTCCTATTATTAAACATAACTGGTGATATCCATACGTCTGAATGAATAAGATCAAGAGGAAATTTATAGACTCTGCCTAAGAGAACAAAAGGTGATTGAGTACTCTTGCCTAGCTAACTTGTTAGACAAGCAAACAAAATCACAAGGAGTAGTGTCGATGATGGAAATATTAAAGGAATTGGTTACACTTTTGGTGACTTGTAAAGACAGATAGCCAAGAAGAGCATGCCACACATCAATAAAAGTTTTAATTCTTACAAGGAAACAAGGAATCGAGTTTATTTGTAGAATTAGAAGACATACAAATGAGACATAGTCCTTCTTCACTTGGCCCTTTTAGTAGTGTGCATTATGTTTTGCAATTCTTTGTTGAATAAAATGAGAGAAGTAGGAAAATAGAGAACTAGGTTGCTTTATATAGGCAAGTCAATTAAATAAAAATAGAAACTAACAGCTATATTTATTATTCTAGCCATAAAATCCTAAACAGACTTCTAAGAATAGGAAAGAAATACTGAAACTAAATAATTTGAAGAAAAACCAGTAAATAGAGCTGACTTGTCAGTTATTTTACATGACTAGTGTTATAGTTTTAACATCCCCTCTCAACATCAGCGTCTTTTCTATTAACCATCCTGAGTTGATGATAAAAACTTTCAAACTTATTGCCACTCAAGCTTTTATAAACAAATCTACAAGTTGATCTTTCATGTTAACATGTTTTAACTTAATTTCTTCTTGCAGAACCTATTCTCTAATAAAATGATAATTCACTTATACGTGTTTAGTTCTTACATGAAAGACTAGATTTTCAACCAAATAAACTGCTGATTTTTTATCACAATGCAATGTAACTGCTACCTTTATTGGTTGACATAGATCCTTAATTAGAGTCTTGTATCGTTCTTCTTTGAGAATAGCTTGGCAAACATATCCCAAGCTTCTTTGGGAGTTTTGACATCCTTTATATGCTCCAACATATCATCCTCAATTATTATCTTCAAAGCAAACAATGTTTTACCCACTTTTATCTTCCATTTCCCTAACATACCATTTGTGTCTTTTGCTTCTGGTTGTAAAGTTTCACTTCCATTAACAACCTTTCACAAATCTTGACCTTGAATGTAGGACATCATACATACATACCAAGTGTTGTAGTTAGTATGGTTGAGTTTTTTAATTTTGGCAATAACTTACAGATCATCCATTTTACACACAAAAAAAATACACAAGAATATAATGCCCATGATTATGAGGTTCTAATACCAAACTATTAAATAAAATGAGAAAAGTAGGAAAATAGAGAAAAAGATGATATATTATTTTGCAGAACTGAGTTGCTTTATATAGGCAAGTCAATTATATAAATATAGGGCCTAACAATTACATTTATTATTCTAACCACAAAATCCTAAACAGACTTCTAATAATAGAAAAGCAATATTGAAACTAAACAATCTGCAGAAGAACATGTAAATAGAACTAACTTGGTCAGTTATTTTGCTTGACTGATGTTGTAGTTTTAACATCCTTTACATAATAAAGTGTCTAGGAAGCCATATCACTACTGTCATTGGTTATATGCTTATTTGCCCCACTATCAGTCAGCCAAGTATTATCTTCTAGCAAAGAGTTTGAGGGAGCTATAATGGCAGCAAGTTAAGTGGGAGGATGTCGATCTTAGTAGTTAAAGTCAAACCTGTGGAAGAAAACTAAGACAATGTGGTTAATTTTCCTTTAGCAAATTTGACAAGCATGGGGATTAAGAACTTCACCATTTGAATTTTTATTTTTGGTGAATGGTTGAAAATCCACTAGCAATTGAGATTGACGAGCCATCATAGCAAGGTTGTCTATCAAATAAATCAAGGTTGATGAGTTAAATTTAATAAAAATATTAGATAATTTTTCATGATTTTTATATTTTTTGTTATATTTAAAACATTTTCACAAAGTGAAGTCGTTATGCCATGAAAGTTCTGAGTTGGATCCATAAGCTCCCATTCAAGAAACCAGGATGAAAAGAATTGTTATCTATGGTTTCAGATCTAAATATAGGGATTTCATTACTATAGTATAGGGATGGCAAGATCAATCATCACTTATTAAGTTTAAAAATTTGCTTGCTAATTAAGAAGCTTTAGCTAAGTAAATGGAAAGAGTCTCATTAAAGAGTAAAGATGAAGCACTTTACGCCAACAAAGGCAATGAGAATTTCAAGCAGTATGGAAATGATGGATTTAAAAGGCATAATGACAAGATGAAAAATCATCAAGCTGTAGGAAGTAGTCATGCAATAGGAGGATGGAAAAATCAAGGTAATAATAAGAAATTTGAAGGAAAATGTTATAATTGTGGAAAGAAAGGTCATATGGCAAAATTATACATTACAAACAAAGTTCATAGAAAGTAATGTTGTTACTTCTAAAATTAAAGACGAATAGGATGTTGAGGCACTATTTGTTGCAAAAAAGAAGAAGAAAAAAGATGAGTTAGCCTTTATAACAACAATATCTTATCAAATCAACTATGAGAGAGATGAGATAGTTGACTCTGGTTGCTCCAATCATATGACTGGAGATAAAAAAAAAATCTGTAAAATTTGAAAAAATATAAGGAAAAACATGTGGTGGTAACAGCCAACAACTCAAAGTTACCAATAGCTTATGTTAGTAATACAATAGTCTCTAACAATTACAGTGATAATAAAGTATCACTTCAGAAAGTCTATCATGTTCCAAGTTTGAAGAAAAACCTTCTTTCTATATCACAATTAACATTTTCAGGGCATTTTATTCTGTTCAGTCCACAAGATGTGAGAGTACGTCACAATCTTGATATTGCAAAAAAAACCACCGATAAAAGGGTAGAGACTAGAGTCAGTCTATATAATGTCCTAATAAACTGCATATATAGACAAGATAAAAAAAAACGAGATAATAGATTTATAACATATATGTTTGAATCATGTTAGCTATTCTAAGCTAGCTATAATGATGAAGAAGTCGATGTTGAAGGGACTTCCTCAACTTGAAGTAAGAACATACACAATTTGTGCAAGATACCAATATAGAAAAGCTCATCAATTGTCATATGAAGAGTCCATGTTTAAAGCTAAGAAACCATTAGAATTAGTCCATTCCGATGTTTTTGGACCTGTGAAGCTGATACGATGAAAAAATTGATGTCTTCTTCTAAGTGCAGGAGTCTCAAAGTAATAAATAACCTGGTAAGACCGAGGTCAAACCAGAAGGAGGTTAATTGTACAAATTATAAATAACAATAATACAACAACAATAATAATAACAATAATAATAATAATAATAATAATAATAATAAAGAAAAAAAGGAGAAGAAGAAGAAGAAGATGAGAACTTTGAAATGGAATATTAATATAAGGATTAAACAATGATAATAACAAATGTCAAGGTTAGAGGTTCCACTATGTCAAACAAATATAGTATAAACTCTTATTATTCAATTGGAAACCACACACAAAGGAGGTTCCAATCAGATTATAGATTATTAACATGATTACATTAGTCATCTTATTCAATTAATGCTAATACTTGTAAATCTCGTCAAGCATTCATGATTATAACTTATGTTAACAAAAAATCAAGTTCCTTTCATAGCTCACGTGTCGGTTATACCATACAGTATGAGCTATGAAAGTGTCAAGCATTTATTGTACCAAGTGTTATACAACATAAATCAAGATTAGTCATTTAACAAGTAAAGTATTAAAGAGTGAACAAGATAACAAATACAAAACATGTTAGTATCAAGCATTAAAGTCCATATTAAGTTTACATTATACTTATTCTTACACCATTAGTGTAACCTTTTTGCCTTGACATAATAAACTTAACTAAACATAATGAAAGAAATAAAAATAAATAAACAAAATAAGAACATAAATAAGATAAAAGTTAACTAAGTAAATGAAAGGAAATGAAAGGCATAAACTTGATATTAATAAAAGCAAAGCATAAACATTACAAAAAATACAAAGAGAGAAAGCAAGAGAATGATCTTGATCTGGAAACCAAGATGCCTAAATACATGGTAAATGCCTCCTTTTATAGGCCAAAATTGGAAACTATTGATTTGATGACTACTTGATGAGTGGGTGACCAACTCTTGACTTGGTGACAATCCTTATCTTCTCTTATTTGCCCAAAACGTCATTGATAACGTCAAAATTAGAACCACTTGAAAATATGAACGTTTTAGGAAATTGTCTTAGATTTCATGTGTAAAAAATTCAGGTCACTTGGACTTCTAGAACTCCAGATATGGGCCAAACACTGAACAGTGCTCGAGTTGGAAAACAGATTTGGACTTCTTTGTTGTTGCTACAATTTGGACTTGAAAATGGTCTTTTTAGATCTTGGGCTCCATATAAAAGTTGTAGGCCTATGTCTTACCTTTCCATCCATATAAAGTAGACCTAAATCTGAGAGTTATAACTCCAGATATGACCCAATTACCGAACAGTATTCCGGTTTGGATTGCACCGACATCTCTTTTCTAAGTTTGACCATCTCTTTGTCCTTTCAATTTCAGTTCTTAAATTCATCAATCAATCCTTTCATTTATGTGATAGGCTTGCATTTAAAATGAAAATTTATATCAAATTAAAGGTATTTTATATTATTAGATATATTATTATAAAACATGCTTTAGTTAAGGAGTTATTGATACTTGAAGTGCAAAATGATGATATAAAACCTTAATAAAAATACACTTTTAAGTACTAATCAGAAGCAAGCTTTGATCAGTGGGATGAGATACATGGTGACTTTTATTATTGATTTTTCAAGGTACATGTGGGTTTATTTTCAAAAAGAGAAATCTAAAACCTTTTTAAAATTTCAAGAGTTTAAAATGTAGCAGAAGCAAAGATTGGTGAGAAAATTCATTCTTTACATACGGACAAAGAGGGAGAGTACACATCAGACGAGTTTTCTAATTTTTTATTAGAACATCAAATGCATCATTAATTCATATATGCCAACACTCCAAAATATAATGGTATCACGGAAAGAAAATACAGATACCTTACAGAACTCTACCATAGTATGCTCTATGCAAAGAATGTTCCAGGATGTTTTTATACAGAAACAATGAAAAATGCCTCTTATATGATTAACAGGCTTCCTCAACATCGGTTATGTTTCCTTACATCCTTTGAAAAAATATAAAACATGAAACATGTGGTTAGTTATTTTTGTGTTTTTGGATGTATATGTTATGTGTTTGTTTCTGATCATTTATATATCAAGATTGATAAAAAAAGTTGTGAGGTGTATTTTTGTGGGATATAATAGTCAAATAAAAGGATGAAAATGTTATGATCATTTAAATAAGAAGTGCTACACTTCATGAAATATGGTTTTTGATGAAGCATCCTCATGACGATCTTTAGAAAAGGAGACGTTACCATATTCAGATTCTTTGCAGGCTATCTAGCTTCAACTAGATTTAGGTGAAGGAGAAGTTTCAGATGATGACATAGAACAATGTCCTTGGTGAACAGGTGTGTATAAACAACCAGCTAAAAAAGGAGAGCCTAGTAGAACAGAGAAACTAAGATGATCAACAAGAATTAAAAGGCCAAATCTTAAATATGTCAATACTACTATAATAGAAGAAGAAGATGCAATAGACCTGAGATATTTAAAGAAGCATAGTTCATTTTGGAGTGGAATAAATCCATGAAAGAGGAATTTGCTGCCTTAGAACGAAATCAGACCTGGGAACTTGTACCAAAACTAAGAGATATGAAGCTATTTCTTGTAAATGGGTTTATAAACTAGAATGTCACACAAATGGATTAATTGAAAGATACAAAGTACCTTTGGTAACTTGAGGTTTCTCTCAACAATATAGATTGGACTATGATGAAATGTTTAGTCTAGTTGCAAAGATTACAACTATCAGAGTCTTACTTGCACTTGCAGCTAACAAAGGTTGGAATCTATAACAAATAAATATGAAGAATGCATTCTTACATGAAGAGTTGGATCGAGAAATCTACATAAACCAACCAATGGGATTTCAGAGTCAAGATCATCCTGAATATTCTGTAAGTTATGAAAGATGTTCCATGGATGAGTGACACGACAAAAAGATTGATGTCTTCTTCCAAGTGCAGGAGTGTTGAAGTAATAAATAACCCGGCAAGACCGGGGTCGAACCACAGGGAGGTTAATTGTACAAATTATAAATGACAATAGTACAACAACAATAATAATAATAATAACAACAATGACAATAACTATAATAACTATAATAGTAATAATAATAAAGAAAGAGAAGAAGAAGAAGATGATGAGTAGCAGAAGCAAAGATTGGTGAGAAAATTCATTCTTTACATAGGGACACATCAAACGAGTTTTCTAATTTTCTATTAGAACATCGAATGCATCATTAATTCATATATGCCAACACTCCAAAATATAATGGTATCACGGAAAGAAAATACAGATACCTTACAGAACTCTGCCATAGTATGCTCTATGCAAAGAATGTTTCAGGATGTTTTTATACAGAAACAATGAAAAATGCCTCTTATATGATTAACAGGCTTCCTCAACATCGGTTATGTTTCCTTACATCCTTTGAAAAAATACAGAACATGAAACATGTGGTTAGTTATTTTTGTGTTTTTGGATGTATATGTTATGTGTTTGTTTCTGATCATTTATATATCAAGATTGATAAAAAAAGTTGTGAGGTGTATTTTTGTGGGATATAATAGTCAAATAAAAGGATGAAAATGTTATGATCATTTAAATAAGAAGTGTTACACTTCATGAAATATGGTTTTTGATGAAGCATCCTCATGGTGATCCTTAGAAAAGGAGACGTTACCATATTCAGATTCTTTGCAGGCTATCTAGCTTCAACTAGATTTAGGTGAAGGAGAAGTTTCAGATGATGACATAGAACAACGTCCTTAGTGAACAGGTGTGTATGAACAACCAGCTAAAAAAGGAGAGCCTAGCAGAACAGAGAAACTAAGACGATCAACAAGAATTAAAAGGCCAAATCCTAAATATGTCAATCCTGCTATAAGAGAAGAAGAAGATGCAATAGAACCTGAGACATTTAAAGAAGCATAGTTCATTTTGGAGTGGAATAAATCCATGAAAGAGGAATTTGCTGCCTTAGAACGAAATCAGACCTGGGAACTTGTACCAAAACCAAGAGATATGAAGCCTATTTCTTGTAAATGGGTTTATAAATTAGAATGTCACATAGATGGATTAATTGAAAGATACAAAGCACCTCTAGTAACTTGAGGTTTCTCTCAACAATATAGATTGGACTATGATGAAATGTTTAGTCTATTTGCAAAGATTACAACTATCAGAGTCTTACTTGCACTTGCAGCTAACAAAGGTTGGAATCTGTAACAAATAAATATGAAGAATGCATTCTTACATGAAGAGTTGGATCGAGAAATCTACATAAACCAACCAATGGGATTTCAGAGTCAAGATCATCCTGAATATTCTGTAAGTTATAAAAGATGTTTTATGGATGAGAACAAACACCAAGAGCCTACTATGGTAAAATTGTTGAATTTCTAACTTATAGTGGCTATTCAGTGACATTTGTAGATTGTAGTATGTTTGTCAAATTAGTTTAACACAAAGCTAGCTATTGTACTAGTATATGTTGATGACTTAATCATAAAAAGAGATTGTGAAGAAGAAATTCTCCCAATAAAGCAAAATTTGTTAGTTCGCTTTTAATGAAAGAGTTCGGGCAACTTAGGCATTTTCTTGGTCTAAAGATTGATTATACTTATTAAAGGCTGGTTCTTCATCAAAAAAGATACTTAAAAGATTTTTTAAAGAAGTTTGGAATGGTTAATTGCAAACCAATCTTAACACCAATGGAAGCAAATGCAAAAGTTTGTGCTCTCGAAGGGAAGGATTTAGAAGATGCAATAATGTATCAACAATTGATAAGTAGTTTGATTTATTTAACTTTAAGTAGACCACATATTTCTCATGTAATTTGTATGATGAGTCGATACATGCAAAACCCAAAGTAACTTTATTTAGAAGCAGTTTGGTGAATTTTAAGATATGCGAAGAGCACACTCAATGATGACATTATGTATAAGAAGGATGAAGATTGCAAACTAGTTGATTTTTAAGATGCTGACTATACAACTGATCATACTCGACGCTTAACTACCGAGTATGTCTTTATTCTTGGATGGGAAGCAATCTCTTAGTGCAATAAAAGACAACCAATTGTGTTTTTATCAACAACTAAAGTAGAATATCGAACTACACCAATGGTAACACAAAAAGCACTTGGCTCATGCGATTCTTGAATATAGAAGTATGTTAAGTGATGAAATTATAAAAAAAAAATTATACATAAATTAAGTTTTTTATGATTAAAGTGAAAAGCTTAGCTGATAACCGTTCGAGTCATTTGAAAAAAAAATCTTTTAAAGAATAAAAACATTTTAATGTTCAAGTCAATAAATGTATACATATATAAAAATATATTAGAAAAAAAATGAAATAAAAATTAGAGTATATATCCAAGCTAAAATTTATGGTATAGAACCGAATCGAGGATATCTTGAAAATTTTCTTTTGAAGTTTTTATAATAGAAAGCTCTATTTAAATCAATGTTTTTAATAATTTATTTTATATGTTTATCCATTAGAAAACTTTAATTCATTTAATCATTTCTCGTTAATAATCCTCCTTAAAGAAAGAATGGTGTTAAGTCTCAAATATTAAAAGAAAAGGAAAAAAAGAATTGGGTTCCCTGGATGCATGCAATTACGAATATAGGTGCCGTTTGTTTACGCGACTGCGGCTGTATTTTAATTAAAACGTAGTTTGCAGCCGTTCGATAAAAAAAAAATTAATTTATTGTGTATGGGTCCCACGTAATTTTAACGTTTAAAATGCAGTTAAAAAAAATCAATAAATGCTGCTTTTCATTCATTGTATACGTTAATTGCATTGTTCCTACAGGTTTTTTTTTTTTTAGAATTCATTTAATTTTATTATATATTTTTAAGTGTTAATTTAATTAATGTTTTTTAAGTGTAGAAGACATCAATCTTTTAGTCGTGTCAATTGATAAGTAGTTTGATTTATTTAACTTTAAGTAGACCACATATTTCTTATGTAATTTGTGTGGTGAGTCGATACATGCAAAACCTAAAGTTTATTTAGAAGTAGTTGGTGAATTTTAAGATATGCGAAGGGCACACTCAATGATGACATTCTGTATAAGAAGGATGAAGATTACAAACTAGTTGATTTTTAAGATGCTGACTATACAACTGATCATACTCGACTCTTAACTACCGAGTATGTCTTTATTCTTGGATGGGAAGCAATCTCTTAGTGTAATAAAAGATAACCAATTGTGTCTTTATCAACAACTAAAGTAGAATATCGAACTACACCAATGGTAACACAAAAAGCACTTGGCTCATGCGATTATTGAATATAGAAGTATGTTAATTGATGAAATTATATAAAAAAATTATACATAAATTAAGTTTTTTATGATTAGAGTGAAAAGCTTAACTGATAACCGTTCGAGTCATTTGAAAAAAAAAATCTTTTAAAGAATAAAAACATTTTAATGTTCAAGTCAATAAATGTATACATATATAAAAAAATATTAGAAAAAAAATGAAATAAAAATTAGAGTATATATCCAAGCTAAAATTTGTATGGTATAGAAACGAATCGAGGATATCTTGAAAATTTTCTTTTGAAGTTTTTATAATAGAAAGCTCTATTTAAATCAATGTTTTTAATAATTTATTTTATATGTTTATCCATTAGAAAACTTTAATTCATTTAATCATTTCTCGTTAATAATCCTCCTTAAAGAAAGAATGGCGTTAACTCTCAAATATTAAAAGAAAAGGAAAAAAAGAATTGGGTTCCCCGGATGCATGCAATTACGAATATAAACTAGCAGTTCGCCGCCACCATGAATCGCTGGCCGTTGAAAATCAGATTTGCAAAGATGGCCTCAAATGGAAGGGTCCGGGATGTTCTTAGGCCTTACCCATATCTCCCAATCCTTTTCTCATTTCATTCATTACGGATAAAGGTTAAAGGCTAAAAGGCCCAATTCTTAATGGACCTGTGCCCATTTCCATGACTCCTATCTTGTTAAAAGTAGCGACGTCGTTTACAACTATACTTTCAGTCAACTCTCTCCAGGTGGGCGCCGTGGATAGCTGGCTAGGCAGCACCATGACCAAAGAAACAAAACGAGGCAGAGACTCACGTGTCAGTACCTCATTGGTCTGAGCAACCTAGAGCCTCCTCTCATTGGTTAGTTTGAAGAGAGAACACGTCGCCAAAGCGTCATGTTTTTTAGCGTTTTGGTTTAACTTCCACCACGCCATGCAGTCTCTCCCTGGAACACAAATATTATAGCGTAGCAAGAGATCTTGTATTCTTTGTGACGATTCGAGAGAGAGAGAGAGAGAGAGGGCGTGTGTGCTCAGAGACGACAAGTCATTCAACATTGCTCAGCTTTGGCAGAAATCAATCATCAACAAACCCTAGTGGCTTTGAGTTAAGTTTTGGAGAGATCCACCAATTCTCTCTCCTCCTCCTGCCATCTTGTAATCTTCTCTTCTGAACAATGGCCAACAAGCTCTTATTCTTATTATGCGCGGTGGCGCTATCACACTACGCTCTCGTAGCCATTGCAGGGTGCGCATCTCATAATCTCTCGCCCTTTTACTCTTTCGGATTATTATTAGAGCGTTGGATTTGCTGATTAATAATAGTGGGTGCAGGAAGAGCTATTACGAAGTGTTGCAAGTGCCGAGAGGTGCGTCGGACGTACAGATCAAAAGAGCGTATAGAAAGCTAGCTTTGAAGTATCATCCTGATAAGAATCAGGGAAATGAAGAGGCTAATTTGCGATTTGCTGAGATTAACAATGGTATATTTCTTCTTCTTCTTCTTCTTAATTTACTTACTATTATTTTTTATGCTTATCGATAATCTGATTGAAGTGTTGGGTGGGTAAATTAATTGTTCAGCGTATGAGGTGTTATCGGATAGTGAGAAGAGGAATATATACGATAGGCATGGTGAAGAGGGGCTTAAGCAGCATATGGCTAGTGGAGGCAGGGGTGGAGGAGGAGGAATGAATTTTCAAGACATTTTTAGCCAGTATGTTCAATTCTTCTTTTTCAATATCTGCTTGTTCAATTCTTCAATGTTTGTTTTAAAATGGCATGATGCTCATGCATTTCGCTCAACTTTAATCAACAAAGGGTTACATGATCTTGCAAACATTTTGTTGCATTTTAGTTTTGTTGTGAGGTTAGGATCTTTGCTATCTTTATATTTAATGTTCCTTTGGCTGTACTCTGATGTTCAATGTTCGTTTTGCTGTACTCTGTCTTGCCCGCATCCATTCATTATTCTTATCCTGGTTGCTTGGGATAGCTGGCGCTTGACTTTTCGTGTTTGTGTTCGGAGTGGGAAATGGCTTTGTGATAGCTAAAATTCTTGCTACTTATCTTTGATCATGCCTGCATAAACTGCTGTTTAATTGTGCTGGTCAGCTATCGCTGTCTGAAAACTAAGGTTACCATCGTACTCATGCACAAGTGGAGAGTGTTAGTGCTGAATGTTTTTCTTTGAAATTAGTGGGTCTGTTATGTGTACATAAAAATTCCATTTCACTTGAACTTTAGTAGATAACGACATTTCTGCTAATTTAGTAATATGGTTTTGTGTTGTGCATTTGTCTGTGCATAACCATCAATTTTTTTCCTTTTAAATCCTAATGTCAAAATCTCATATTTCTGACCAAATGGTTCTTCTAGATTTTTTGGTGGAGGTCAGATGGAAGAGGAAGAGAAAATCGTGAAGGGTGATGATGTAATTGTGGAATTGGATGCAACACTGGAAGACCTGTACATGGGTGGGTCACTGAAGGTGAGGGTCGCTTAAATCTGTAATTGAACATTCTTGTTGTAGCATTTGAATTCAATTGGTGTAATACAAACACATTTTTTGGAGGTCCTGTAAACCCTACGTGATGCAAATAGATAAATGTTTGTATTAAGCCTTTCTAATGGGAACTTGCACGTGGATGGAATGTTGTTTGGTGGGATGAGGCTTAATCGAGTTGAGTTGTTAACTATTGAGTTACAAGCTCAAGCAGCAGTCTTTGAGATGCATTTCATACTCTACTCATTTTCAGAAAATTGTCAATATGCTATGTAATAGAATGCAGTCAAAATAGATCATTGCAGTATGTGTTACCAAACTTAGGATTTCATGATATGTTTGGTAAATGTAATGACATGTAGTGGTAAAAGAAAGCACGAAAGTCCTTCTTACATTGCATTTCATGCTGCCAAACCTAGCCTTCTTAGCATGTGAGAATTGTTTGCATTAGCATCGATTGATGCGTCTGGACCATGCATGCAATACGCCTATGATTGGTCTCTCATGCTGATGCAAGTAGTCTATTTTGCATGCACAGTCCCATTGTTGCTAGCACTTCTCTTAATGAATATGCAATCTGGGAATGTTTTTGTGTAAACATAGTGAGTATGAAGCAAACATAACTTTAAAGTTGTGACAGTTGTATCATTACGTTAGTGTCTTGTGTTCTTCTTGGTAGCTAGCACGGAAAACACGAGCTAAGGGGACAAATTTGTGTATGTGTGTGTGCTTTTACATGCATCTGTCATCAACAAAATTTAGGGTCATATCTGTTTTTATTTTCTATTTTGCCTGAGAGAAGTAGAAATTGATTGCAGTAAGATTTTCATTTGGTTTGTTTCTGAGCTTGACTTCTTCTTTTTACCCATCAGGTTTGGAGGGAAAAAAATGTTATAAAGCCAGCCCCTGGCAAAAGACGCTGTAATTGCAGAAATGAAGTTTACCACAAGCAAATTGGTCCTGGAATGTTTCAACAGATGACAGAGCAGGTAAGATATGACTCAACAATCCTGTTGTACAAGTTCCGATGGATCTTGTTCTAAATTATTTTTAAGTAATATAGTACTTGGAGTATATTGACCCCTTGTTGGTTCAAATGTTTAGTTTCACCCAACTCCAGTACTGTAAGGTTTCTCTCTGTTCATTACATTTCCTGTTATTTTTCTTTCAGGTCTGTGAGCAATGCCAAAATGTCAAGTATGAAAGGGAGGGATATTTTCTTACAGTTGATATTGAGAAAGGGATGCAAGACGGACAAGTAAGCCCCCTGCACCATTATGTTTAAGATGCTTAAATATTGCTTTCATATAGAAATTTTTGTTTCCTTTGCTGTATCATTATGAAAGCTGTCATCAACTTCTCTTTCCTTTTAAATGCTTACTGCCCATCGTTTATGGAAGTCATGTATATACAGTGATAGTAAATTAATGTCTAGGTATGAGCAGCATGCATGACCTTAATCGGTCCTATGTTTTGGCTTTCCATATTCTGTTTCCGTTGCATTTTAAAGAAGGCTTCTTGTTTGTGTGCCTCACATTGTCAATTTCTTAAGAATTCCTTAATTGTCTTGCCTATTTGGGGATGATGATAATCAATTAGAACCCTCAACTGTTATTTGGAACATTATCAAGCATGGAATTGTGGGTACCATGCGCCATTATCCTTCTTGCTATCTGAATACGCATTTCACATGTGTGCAATCTGCAGATTTTTCGGTCATATGTTATGCAATTTCAAAATCTATGGAAAATTATTCTCTCACAATTTGGGTGGCAAACTATAACTCTAATTGTTAGATCTGCAATTATGTTTCATGTCATAATTCTTCCTAATTATTAATCTCGTGTCAGATATTTGGATATGATTTTTGCTAAGAATATTCACATCAGGGATGGTATTCATCATTAGTTATGGTTGTATAGGAATCCTTATTTATGTCATTTTCATGTCTTTTTAGCATAATGTTACTGTGCATGTTACAGGAGGTGGTTTTTTATGAAGACGGCGAGCCTATAATTGATGGAGAGCCTGGAGATTTGAAGGTTCGTTTAAACACAGTTGTGATGTGATTTCGTTACTGCTGCTGCTGCTGTTTTTATTCTTGAAACAAAAAATAATTTTATCATGCTTCTGGCAGTTCCGAATTCGGACAGCACCCCATGATGTCTTCAGAAGAGAAGGCAATGACTTGCACGCTACTGTCACCATAACACTGGTAAATTTTGTGATGATTGATATATCCTTCACACACACCCCCACCTTTTCATTTAAATGCTCTATGAGATGAGTTCCGCTTCCACCGCGGAGTTGATTTTATGAACCTTTATTTTTCATCAGGTTCAAGCGCTTGTTGGTTTCAAGAAGACCATTAAACATCTTGATGAGCATTTGGTGGACATTAGCTCGAAGGTAAGTTTCGCATGTTCTCTATAGTTCTGTGTTTGTTAATAGATACTTGACTTCGTGGGTCCGAAGGTTAAGAAACAGCAATGACATGTAAATTGTGTTCAGGGAATCACTAAACCCAAGGAAGTAAGAAGGTTCAAGGGGGAGGGAATGCCACTGCATTTTAGCACAAAGAAGGGTGATCTGTACATCACGTTTGAGGTTCTTTTCCCCGCGTCACTATCCGAAGACCAGAAGACAAAGATCAAGGAAGTTCTTGGCTAGGCTGTAGAAATTAATTCTTTCGTGTCCTGAAACTGTTCAAATTGTAAAATGGCATTATATAGAAAATCAGAAAGCGGCAAGGTTTTTGTTTCTTACACGTCGTTGAGGAGTAGCATACATACTGGTACTATTTTTCCATCTAAGCTAAGATCTCCCTTGTTTCTTAATGGATTGCTAGTGAAATAGAAGGTAAAATTAAAGAGGAATTGCATTAGGTGTTCCACCTCTATTGGAAATGACTGCTTTAGTTTCCTGATGTGCGATTGATTTCCGATTTTTGGTAAAATCTCCCTTGCCTCTTGTTTTTTTAATAAATCGCTACTGAGAAATTATCAACGAGCTGCTTTCGTGTTCTTATGTTCCATCTTCCATGGTAAATGGCTGCTTCAATGGCCTGCGTCCTGCACAGCCAATCCTTCTGAAGTAGAATCTTTGGAATGCGTTTATAAGCACCCAAAGTGAGGTCATCTTGTAATTCAAAGGTCTCCATTGCGTTACCAGTCATCATGTGGAGTTGGAGACAATTCGCATGCTTAAGAAATTGAACTAGACAAAAAAATTCGAGACCTCTCCAGACAGATGTGTGCAGGAGGCATCCTTTGTCGACAATACTCAACCATCCTCGCAAATCATTCCAACGATTGTTGCACATCACACAGGCGACAAAGGTTGTCGTGTGCTCATCAGCACTCCTCGTCTGCATTTGAAAGCAAGTAGTCTCACGTTTCCCACATCAGCTGTGGCTTGGTTAGCTATTCCGCTGGTGCGCTTCATCAAAGCCTTTGCTTCAATCACCTGATTCTCATGCTGTCTCTCATCGCTCACCATCTCCAGAGTGCTCATGTTCACCACTCTCTCTGGCTTCACCTCTCCGATGAGTATTCTCCTCCTATAATCTGGGTTCCTTGGATCCTTATATTAAACAAAACCGATCGATATTTCATCTTGTTGGGTCCATTACTATTCCCCACTTAATATTCTGACTCTAAAGAAACGGCAACACCAACAGGGTCACATGCATCCACTTGATCCCTAATTAACATCTTTACTCTCGTTAGAAACCTTGCAGAGAGCCTCCTGAAACAGCTCAGCTACCTTTGCCCGCAAGGCATTTTTACACTAAAGTTCCATGGAGTAGGCAGTAAAAAAATCAAAATGAAAACAAGACGAATAAATTTATTAGTTAAATGATAATGTTGGATTTATTTATCTTTTAATTAATTTTCGATAAAATTCAGAAATGATAGATATATTTTAAAAAAATTTATGATAAATTACATGATAATCTTCTATCTCATATATTAAATAATAAATTTTTTATTTATTAAAATCTTTAAATTTTTCAGCAGCTTACTAATAACATCAATTTTAAATGATTTAAAATTATTTTTAAGTTTTAGAACAAAATTAAGTACAAAGAGTTTCATTATTTTATCATTAATTCTAAAATTGAATTTTAGCAATTGAAAATCTATCATTAAGTTAAATATATCATAATAATAGTGTTGGTAAATTATCATTAATTTTATTGCTAACCTGTAAGTTTTTATATAAAATATCTATACGTGGAGTGACAATCTCATGTTGTATACAAATAAAAAATTAAATCTATTATCTCTCAAAGTTTAAATCAGTTAAGAGATGTCAAAATTTTCATTTCAAGGTTGAAAATAATATGCAGTAAATAAATGTACCAAAAACTAGGTGCAAAATAAAGAAGTAAAGAGAGAGTTTTACATCTTCCAAGAGTCGACTGAACCGAAACTAGAAATTCATTAACAACCTTGAATTCAATCAACCAAGAAAAAAGCTCTATTTATTTCCTTGAAATTCTCCTACAAGTATTTTATTTTCCAAACACAATAATAATGAGAAAATCAATGAGAGGGTTCTTTGACTTCTTTCTATTAAGCTTATAATGCCCCTCAAACTAGAGAAAATCTCTGTACTATAATTACTTGATTTGGTTGAATTTGTGTGCTGTTGATTTTGTTAGCTAAATATGCAAGGATGTTAGACGTGAACTAGCATTATAGGAGATACATTTTTTTTAATTGCGTTTCTTAGCTTAAGAAGTAAGGGATTTTGGGCTGGACCAAAATTTTTTGAAACATAAAAAATAATAATATCTAGAACATAGAAAACATAGAAAACTTTCAAGATCATCATTAAATTTAGTATAATGATAATTCAAATTTGAAAACTTTTTAACCAACTCTTTATTAATCTCAAATTTTAAATTAAATCGTTTGATAACTATTTTATTTTGATTTTATTGATTACACAAGTTGAAAGAAAAAAATTAAAAGAAAAAAAATAGATTAAATGACCAAACTTATAATCTAAATTATAGATTAGATTTTATTGGGTTGAATTAATTTTTTTATTATTATACGATAAAAATTAAAAAATAAATTTATTATTATTAATAAAATTAAATAAAAACTCCAACTTAAATAATGAATTTTTTAAAAAAAAAAAAAAACTCAAAGGACTTGTTACAACAAAACTTAGACACGTGGGCAAAAGAGAGGCCATAGACCTGGGCCAATGTGTTGTTTTTCTTTTTATAAGGGGCAGAAGATGCCTTTTTAAAGAAATAAAAATAAAAATAAAAATACATGGATATCTGTCATCTAAAAAAACTATTACTGACATAAGTAATTGAAGCTGTAACCTTTAACCATTAACATGTGTGCTTGAGTTATGGTACAGAATTATTATAAAATAACTAAAAACGTATATTAATATAGTTCATATATAAACAATTAAATCCCAATTTTTTGTTCTTTTTATTCCCGACCCATGTCTTATAGATACAAATGAATTCAAAGGATGACTAAGCTATTATGCAGCGCGTGCACGCACGCACACAAAATAGAATGATTCATGTCACCTCCCAACACAAAGATACATCATATTGTCCCTGGTAGTTGAAGAAGAGGGCTACCTTTTCTCTTGCCAAAGTTAAAGGCACAGTGCGGCATTCCTTGCATAAAGAGCAAGAGAGTTGATGGGCATTCCTTGCACTGATAATCATCACTAAGTAGAGGGTGCCAGGATTCCATACAGACCAGACACCTATGTACTGATATTTCTTCAGCTTTAATGTGAATGATTTGTTAAAGCCTCTAATGTTATTCGCATAGACATTCGTAAAGACAGGTCTCCAAAAAAGTTGGAACTCTCTTGGAAGACTTATTTTAAAAGAGTTTGGAAAAGATTTAGAATGTTAAATTATATATTTTTAGCAGCACCGATTGTTATAAGGGATAAATTCAATTAAAATTATTATTTGTAAAATAGATTGAAAAAGTAGGTGAGTAATATTTTTTTTATGTATATGCGGTTGGTAGTTTAATGTGTGTGCAAGTTTGTACAAATGCATTTGCAATAAAAATATTAAGAAGGTTTTAAAGTAATTCAAAAATAAATCATTAAAAACATGTTAAAAACATTGTTAAATACCTGTAAAGAAATAAGAATTACAAGTTGATTTAGATCATGTTTGTTTTTTAAAAAATAATTTCTGATAAATTACTTTTCAAACTCTTCTGTTTTTATTTGTTATTAGAAAAGTTGATCAACAAAAAATACTTTCTGATCAACAAAAAATACTTTTCAGTTAAATAAAAATTTGGCTTGGTTTTTTTTTAAAAAAATTCTTTTTAGCCATATTTGTTTTTTGAAAAGTGATTTTTGAGAAATCACTTTTCAAACTTTCTTGTGTTTGTTTGCTATTATGAAAGTTAGTCAACGAAAAATAATTTTCAATCAAAGAAAAATTTGACTTGATTTTCAAGGAAGTGTTTTCTTGAAAAATTTGGATGAAAAACACTTTCCAGAAGTTATAAAAACTTTAGAAATGTCATTATTTGCTGATTATATCAAATTTGATCCTTAAACTTTTGATTGCTGTATATATTTTGTTTTGAATATTTTTTTTTTAATTTCATCTCTTAAAATTTAATTTTTATATTAACTTGGTTCTTATTTTTATAATTGATATTTGCTTTTTCCTTAGCATTTTTTTATTGAATTTTTTTATCTATCAAATGTGGTCCTCATTCTTTTGATTGTTACTTATTTTATTTGAAATAATTTATGAAATGTTGATTATTATTATTTTAATTTTTTCATCTTTTATTTTTTTAATTTTTTAGATTTGATCTCTATTATTTTGATTATTATTTATTTTATTTGAGATAATTTATGAAATTATATTTTTTTTTTCAATTTCATTCTCATTCAACTATTTAATTTATAAGATTTGTTCCTTATTATTTTAATAAAATTAAGAAAAATAAAATATTAATAAGTTATTTTTCAGCTCATTTTTCATGATATAACCAAATACTGGAAACTGTTTTTCAATTTATTTTTCATTACACTACCAAGCATTAGAAAGCAATTCACTTAAAAAAAAAATACTTTTCAGCAAACAAATAGGGTTTTAAAGACATTTTAATCACTTTGAGATAAATGGTTATTTAAACTTGGATTTTGCTGGTTGTATAGAAACAAAAAAATCTACTTCACGATTTATTTTTTTTCTTGCTAACAAAGTTGTGTCTTAGAGAAGAATTAAGCAAACTATTGTTAATTCATCTACTATAAAAGCATAATTCATTGCAAGCTATGAAGCAATGAAGTGTGACATGTGTAAAAAATTTATTTTATAGTTTGAAAGTTATTAATTTCTTATCAAGACTATTAATGATATATTATGATAATTTAGCTTTAATTTTTTTCTTTATGAATAATAATAATGAAAGTTAAAACAAGCATATCAACATAAAATATTTCATTGCAAGAGAAAAAATAAATGAACATGAAGTGTTCATTTAGCATATTAGCACTATTGCGAATTTCATGACTAAAGCAACGTTTCATAACAATACATAAATCATTTGGATAGTATGGCCTAACTAACTCATTTGATATTTAATTTTATTTTTTTTAGTTGATTGTCTAATTTTTTTTATGTTATTTTTATAGACTAAAATGATATTTATTGAAAATTCATTTATAAAGTTTATTTCATCATCAATTCTTTATTTTAAGGATGTAATATATTGTATTACATAAAAAAAATAATACTTAATTATAAAATGTGACCGTGTAACTGCTATAATTTATATGTTATATTTTTTATTTAAATATAAGTGTTGTCACTTACTAAACATTCTGAATTCTATAAAGATATTGTACTTTTTTAAATGGTGTCAAATGAACCAAGTGACAGAACATTAAAAAAATATCTTTGAGATGTACTTTATAACATGTAGATTTTAAATTAAATAACAATTAAAACTTAGAGCTCAGCTGGCAAACACATTGACGATAAATAGAGATGCAAAAGTTAGGTTGCATATATAAGGTCCCTAGTCTAGCAAAAAATAAATAAATAAAAGTCAAAGCAACCCTGAAATTTAGCATAAATTAGAAGTTTTTTTTCAATTCTTGATAGCTCAAAGATATCTGAACAATTAGGACAACACTTAATCAATCACGACAGAAAATATATATCCTGTTAATTTTCCGCCGTGTTTATGTATTTTGCGTATTAAATTTATTTTACAGTGGTCACAGCACCTGTCATCTTCAGTCACTCGCAACAGTAGGCCACAAAGGAAGCTGGTGCAATTGCTGGTCTTTGCGTAACATCAAAGAGCCCACTGTTGTTGCCATGGCTTGTGGTAATTTTGACGTAAATACATTTGATTCTAGTGAGAAACATGTGCTGAATTTACTTTTATTTGGGTGGTGGCCATTGTTGTATGCCACTACTTTTAGGTTTAGGTGCAGACTGCAGATGATGAGTTGGAGCGCATGATGAAGCAGCTCGATCGATCGAGTATGGCATTAGTATTCGGAGCCAGGATCAGAAAAGAGGGTTTTTTCTTTTAATATATGTGATGGTAATTTTGGTTATTTTATGAAATTAAATCTTTTTGAGATACCAACCTCAATCCAAACCATCGATTTTGCAGTGAGTGAGTGGCGAGAGGACGTACAGACAGCAACACTTACATTTGGTGTTCGCCAAAACCACACATCATGTGCAGCACTGTTGCATCCATGTGTCCATCCATCCAAAAAAGAGAAAAAAAGATAGCTTGAAAAACATCGAAAGTCGATTCAGTCACTTACACTGGTTGTCTTGCTGAAAGATTCCTCGCTTATGCTTACAGGATGCTTCTAAAGGCTGTGAAGAATAGACCCTCCTTTTGGTTTTTCGATGCACTAGAGGCGCAAGTTGCTTATCTATCCGCCTGCGATATATATGCATACATAGAGGTGCAGGAAATGTTACTATTCATGTCGGAGTGAGGTTGGGATGGCGGAGTTCGAGACCGGCGTCCTGAGATTAGGCCAATAGTAAGCTTTGTCCCAGCAGGACTGATCATGCACAGGCGTCAGCCCTGGGCTCTAGCTTCTTCTTTTTTCTTTTTTTCGTTAGGGGTACTAGTATTATGGTACAATATTAGTTTAAATATCCGAAAGCTTTAGGAATAGTTATTATGTAATTTTTTTAGTGGTTATTATATTAGTAATTATAAAGCCCAAACTGAGATAAAAAATAAATATTTTAAATTTAAATTTTTATTATTAGACCACACTTAATAAATTTATTTTTTATTAATATAAATATTTAAAAAATTTAAAGATAATAATCATATAAATTTTTAGTAGTTGTCATAATAATAACTACATAACTTAAATTTGAAATTATAAAAAATTCAAATATTTTATTTTAAAATTTTTATTATTAGATCACTCCTAGTAAGTTTTTATTATTAGACCACTCCTAGTAGATGGTTAGTAGCTTTTTTTTTTAATCATTGTAATGCTGGTATTATATATAATAATAATAATGATGGAAACTTTTATAATTACTCGAAGGCTCTATAATAACTATAATAAAAAAAATTTATTTATAATGTTATTATAACAAATGTTATTACTCATCAATTTAATATATCATTTCGTGATTTCAATAATTTCAGTATTATGGTACATTTATAACTTAAAAATTGTACTATTGTCTTTAAGAAATAAAGTAAACGCGTTTATTTTCAGATAATTTCAATGTTATGGTACATTTATAACTTAAAAAGTATATTATTATTTTTAAAAATAAAATAAACACATTTTTTTTATAACAAGTAAATGATTATGAATTGTAGTTAAGTAAATCTGATGTACAGTAAAAAATTATACAACCCTCTCCCTCTCTAATTTTGCTAATTGCTCTGTAACTATAAGAATTATAAATATAGAATGATTTCTGGATTTTGAAACGTCGGAATATGAATTAATATGGGATCAATCCTCTGTGCCAGAAAGAAGGAAAACATCAGGGATTAATCCTCAATATCACTTTTCGTTTTCTCAGAGTGGCGATAATTTCCTACAGTCTGCGTGAAATGGAAACGAGAAATAATCAGCTTCGCGATTAGGGCGTGGTTTCTGAGTTGTCAATGGGAAAAGCAAAGCTATTGCCCTTCATATGCTCTCACCAGTCATGACCACCTTGCATAAATTTTAGCACAGAGGAAAGGAATATTTACGAGGAGCTTCTATTCCCACTGCTAACACAAGAAGTCAAGAACAGGAGGTGAAGGTCATGGCGATCTTGGATACATAGGGTGTAGAATTAGATCATTGCACCCTAGAACGTTGGAATATTTCCCTTTCTTTGAACGATTCACTCTTGTTGGCAGTGCACTGTTTTCCCCTCTGATCGAGCTACCATCCTAGTTTACGCTTGTAACTGTTTCATTTAACTGTGCGCTAGCGATTCACACAGTAGCTACAGCCTTCCCGATTTTCTGCATTTAAGAAGATTGATATCACCTCCAGTCTAATCTAGTTATAAACCCGCGATGCCGTTTATTGCTGGATGTCTTGCGATATTTATTTTGGAGTATGCGTATATAATCAACCATATGATATTTTATATTGTAACTCGATGCTTGCTGTATTTTGTATGCTAGCAAGATGAGCTCACAGATAACGAAGAATTCTAGGCTCGTGGGGATTCATATAATGGACTGTTCTTCTGTCCAAAAGTAACCAAGGAAAGCCATCATCAGAGCTAGGAGTGAGGCGCACCTAAAGGTAGAGGAACTGCTTTCCAGCTCTCTAAGCTCAGATGGACTCACCATGTCCACAACACCTTACGACTCTCAACGACCACTATTAGGGTCTTTGCCTATTCCCATGTGGGACGCACACCATATTCATTATGAGCTCCAATAAGTCAGAGGTCGCACCACATATCATTTTCATGGCACGCACTTAGATTTTTATTACAACATTCAAACTCATATTTTTATTATGTATGAATTGTTGCTGTGCTTGATTTTCTTATCAATAACTATTTTCATGAACTTGTTTTTTTAATAGATATCAATTTTTGTTTTCTTAATGTTTTATTACAACCCTCAAATTTATATATTTATGTATAAATTGTTATTGTACCTGATTTTCTTATTAATAACTATCTTTTATCAATTTATTTTTTTAATGGATATGAACTTTTCTCGCCAATCACTTATAAGGACTAACTTTATTATTAATGACATAATAAGATACAACAATTAATAAACATACCAGAAAAAATAATCATTTTTTATAAGTTCATTACTCCACTATCTATGAGATAAACTCATGCAACCAAGATGTATCATTAGATAAATAAACAGGTCTATTTTATTTATAATTTTTATTCATAAGAAGAACAATAAGATATCACATAACACAAATTCGTATAAGAATAAATATATATTCTCTCACATACTTTATTTTCATATATATTATTTCTCTTTATCTAGTAACTTAAATATTAAAGGTTTTTTTTATTCTAATAGGAACTTGTTTTTCAAGAGAGTATTGAATGACCTAGCATAACCACTCGACTGGCTCATCAATCAGACCAAATCCATTCACCCTTATTTTCCTATCAAACAATTGTTAAAAGATCTAGATTCAAATCAAGTTTTTATCCCTTTATCATATATATATATATATATATATATATATATATATATATAC
>NW_011499951.1:268081-296483 GCF_000495115.2 Populus euphratica
GTAATGTCTAATTGTTCATACTATATAAAATGAAAAGCTTAGAAAAAGATAAAGTTATGAGGTTGATTTAATAGTTAAAAAATGTATGCTATATTCTTTTTCAATTTATGGAGTTCAAACTTTGTAATTAATATTAAGAAAAAAACATTATTTTTTTTAATATATCATTTAATGTAAATGTAAAAATATATTTTTAAAATTATTTTAAGAAATCATTTAATTTTAATTAACTCGCAGACCGGTTGAAAATATCTATTAGGTTAATCATCAAAAAAATTTATAACAACTTTAAGAAAATTGATATCCAAAAAATCCAAGTAGTTTGGGAACAAAATTTATATTTTGGATAATCGACTAATCTTTTAGTTTTGATAATTTGTTTCATTTTTTCTAGCCAAAGTGATCGATGATTGGTACTTAGTACCTATAAAAAGTTTTTTTTGGTGAATTTTGAAATTCTTTATACTTAAATAAATATTTTTTTTAGTAAAAATATAATGATATTTTAAAGAGATACTTTGAAAATAAATATATCATGGAGAAGAGAGATTGAGAACTTGTTTTTTAAAGAATTTATAATATATTTATAACTCATAAATTTTATTTTTTTTATGGAAATACTAGACTAAACTATAATTTTATCTTTATAGTTTTAATAAGAAAAAAAATATTATTAATATATACATTAATGAGAGATAAATAGTTTTTATATAAATATTAATATTGATGAAAATACTGTAAGGTTTTAGAGGATTTTTATATATTTTTTTTATAAAATTAATATTAATAAAAATATAACAGATTGTTAAAGAATTTTTATATATCTAACAGTGTATTAATTCGAAATCAAATTATAAATGGAATTGAATTCAAATGAAATCAAATTAAATTAGACTAGTTTATTCTTAATTTAAATACCTACGTGATTGAATTGACTTGTTTATTTTCTACTCTTTTAAAGTCGACTGATGCTCTAAAGGTCATTTCACATTTTTAACTTTTTTAATAAGCATCATGATTCCATTCTACTTAATTAAGATTCTTATTGGACTCATGAACACAACTTGCATAAGCTAAAGAAGTATTTTTAAAAAAGTTAATCATAAAATATCCTTGAATAAAATCACTACAAGCAGATCCGATAGCCTCAAGAGTTTTTCATGTCAGAATATTCTCCATCAAGAAACAATTCATGACAAGGAAGAGATAGAATGGGATCTTGTTAATGGTGACAAGAAGAAACTAATCCACTTCCACTCATCTACCTCTGTAATAAACATATGATATACTTCAGAAGAAAGTAAACTAGTTCCTGTTCTTGAACGTGAATCCTCTTCCTCCTGCACTTGAAGCCTTGCACCATGGTTTCCTGACAGTAGATTATCAACTGCAGAAGTCATGACTGTAACAAGAGCTGACAAGCAAATTACTTAACAACTTTTGTGGTTTCTTTTCTTTGATTTAATCCATGTTATTGAAATCATGGATGGGATAAAAAGATTTGATTGTACAGTTTAACCGGTTAAATAATAGGTTTTCTTTTTTTTAAGCCACTTAAATGTTATAAATCTCAAAATTATTATTGATTTACCTAGTTATTAACTTAAAAAATTTAAAGAATTAATTGAAATACATATAAATTAACTTAAAGAACAATAAATACTAACAAATAACCCTAAACAATGAAATTTAATTAATTAAGTTTTCAATTTGTTTCACATAAATTATTTATTTGGGAGCTACAAATATAAAGTTACTAAAAATTTATTAAATTATAAATTTTAAAATTTTAAAAAATTAATTAAAATACATATAAATTAAATCCAGTTACCGTTTGCTAAAATAAAATAAAATAAAATCAAACATGGTGGACAGATTATAGATACGTGCCCGTTGGGTAACAATCAATACGTATAAGAGACGTGTAAACTGTAGAGCAAGGACACCTATCTACACATGGAAGCAACAGGCCAGAAATTAGGAAAGCCTTACGGACACGTCGCCTGTGGATAACAAGGTTTTATTATTATCTGCCTCCACAGGTGACGTGGCATTTCAAGATAACTCTTCTCTGTCTCGTGGGTCCCATCTTCACACGTGTTCTCTTAGTGGAGCAGACTTCCTTATGCTGCAACGCGCTGTAAACGCAGAGAATCGCATTCCATGTGACGGAGAAGCGAAATAAATGAAGAAAGAAAGAAATAATAATGTTGATCAATACAGTAACGACGCCGTCGACGGACGACGACTATTTTAGTAAAAAAAATATATATATATATAAAATGGGAAACAAAAGGTAGCTAATCTTTTGCGTGACAAATGGCAAACATTTAATGGATCGGACTTCCTCAGGTTGCAACACGCTTTCGACGTAGAGAATTATTTCATTGAAGGTGAAGAAGAAGCCAACTAAGCAAAATAATAATAGTAATAATAATAATGTAGCTCACCACAGCAACGACGTCGTCGATAGAAGATGGCTATTTTAGTAAATATACATTAAAAAACAAGAACAAGAAGAAGCAGCGAGAAAAAAACGGGGAAATAAATGGTAGCTGAGCTAACCAAACCTTAGCTTTCTTTAAATTTACACCCCTCTCGAAGATTTTGTTAGAGCAGGAAGACAAGAAAACAAGAAGACAGAGGAGAGAAATTCAAAGATTGTGGTTTGTCCATAAACCTCGGCGTCTTTGCTTGGTAGAAATTCATTGGTAGGCAGACGCAACAGAACAGGAGAAGCAAACACAACAATACTCTGTTAGTTTATATTAATAATAATAATAAAATGGATAGTATATGCTTAAAAACAGCTGGGATTCATGGTATAACTTCAACCATATCAACCGTGAGTGGATCCCAGGTGGAGGCGCGTTCAATTACGAACGCATCTCAGCTGAGTGCGGTTGCGAGGGACAAATCGACGGCGCCTCAGAAAACGGCGTCGCCAACGTTCTCTTTTAGTCCTAGACACCCTTGGCAATCTCTGTGGTCAGGAGGAGGTAAGAGTACCAGGTACAATGGGATGGCCTCAGACGAGGCCGTGTTGGTGGAGAATGGGGTGCAGGGCGAGAGCGAAACAATGGGATCGAGTGAAGGGGAAAATGGGAACTGGGTTTTGAAGATTTTGCAAGTGAAATCACTTTGGGAAGATGAGAGAAAAGGAAGCTTTGATGGTGTTAATGAAGAGTTAAGGAAAGAAGGTGATGCTGCTTTTGTGAATGATGAAGAAGAGGAGTGTGATGTGTGTAGAGTTGGAGACGATGATGATGAGGAAGAAGAAGGAGAGAAAGAGATTGAATTTGATAGAGATTCGTTTTCGAGATTGTTAAGGAGGGCCTCGTTAGCTGAAGCCAAAATGTATGAGAAAATGTCTTATTTGGGGAACTTGGCTTATTGCATTCCTGATATCAAGGTGCCAAATCTATTCATTTCTTTCTTTCTTTCTTTTCATTTGCTTTCAAGTTTACCATTTCTTTCTTTTCATTTGCTTTCAAGTTTATTGCTTTGATCGCTGTTTTCTCGCGCTGGAGATGAGAGTTCTGCGTAAATATTTCTTTCTTATTAGGTCTTGGATATGATTGGTGGTTTTATTGGATCTTGGATCGACCTGTACATGGTGGATTTTATAGTTTTAGTGATCGGATTTTCTTTATTAAAAGAAGATGATCTTAGTTACTCTGCTTTGTTGTTAGATGACTTTCAATCGTATGGCTTGTGCTTTTTAGATATTCAAATTTTCTGTTTTCCTCCCTGTTTGGGGAATTTTTTATTTTTTCTGAATTCTCATTTCAAGTGTCTGTTTGTCGAATTTTAATTCGTTGGGACCAATTTTGAGAATAGACCATTACTGTGCTTGCACGCGAATTTCCTGAGTTTGTTGTGATCCCTTTAGTTAAACAATGTTCGGAGGACGCCAGCTGACATCTGTGAGATTTGGGATGCTTTAGTTTATTAAGGTTGTTGTTTTAGCTGTTGCATGTTGTGCCCGTGAAGCCAAAAGCGTAACTGGGCAAAAAAGTGCTCAATTTGATACTTATTTTCTCTGAATTTACTGTCACCGCTGTTTCATTATCTTATTTTCTGTTCCTTTCTGATCGAGAAATTTACTGCTTTAACGTTGCAATTTAAATGTCTTCAAGTTGATGAATTGAACTTTTCTTCCTTCTTCTGGTAAATTCAGCCTGAAAGTCTCTTGAAACGCCGTGGTCTCTCCTTTGTGACTTCATCAATAGAGAGAAGGGAAATGGCCATGAGAACTGAGAAAAATCATGTGCCACCTGAAGATGAAGAAGCGGAAAGCACTATTGCAAAGGATGAGCTAGAAGGCAATGAACAAGAGAATGCTGGGTATCGCATAAGTGCCTCATCTGCATATCAGATAGCTGCCTCTGCTGCTTCTTATTTGCACTCACATACAAAGAGCATACTTCCTTTAAAATCCTCAAAGGCTGATACTAGTGAGGATTCTTACCAAGGAGGCAATAAAACCATTGAACCCGTTAACACAATGAACCCAGATGTGGCATCTTTTATGGCAACCACTGACTCAGTGACAGCTGTGGTTGCTGCAAAGGAGGAAGTGAAGCAGGCTGTTGCAGATGATTTGAGTTCGACACGTTCATCACCATGTGAATGGTTTATATGTGATGATGATCAGGGTACAAGATTCTTTGCGATTCAGGTACCTCATATTAATTTATTATGTAGGTGTAAATTGTGGTCTGAGTGTGAGGTAACTTGAGAATGGTCAGTGATCTCTGTTTTTAGATTGCATCTCTGTTGAATATTATAGACCGTGATCCAAAGATCGTATTCCAGCTTGCAAAAAATGACTCCCATTGGACCAGTCATGACATTGCTCAAAGCAACTTCTAATTTGATTGTTATTGACTCATTGTTGGTATCGTCTTTGTGACTATAATCCTCAGGCAGGTTCTTATTTTCTGATGTGCAGGGATCCGAGACACTAGCATCTTGGCAAGCAAATTTACTGTTTGAGCCAGTCCTGTTTGAGGTAATAATTTTTTGAATTTTCAAATCATCATTCACTCTGTTCAAAAAATTTACTTTCGTTGCTGGTATAGAATGTTGGGAAAAAGTGTTAGAAATTCAAGCATTATCTTGATAAAGACTGCTTAATGTTTAAGAGACTTACATTCTGCAGATATTTAGTGCAGTAGAACAGCGTGTTAATTCTGTACATAATCCCACAAATTGATAAATGTGATTTGCCTTTGTGGTTTAGGGATTGGATGTGCTTGTACATCGAGGTATTTACGAGGCTGCAAAAGGAATGTATGAACAGATGTTACCCGAAGTTCGTGCCCATCTAAAATCTCATGGCAGGGGTGCTACCTTTCGTTTCACAGGGCATTCTCTTGGAGGAAGCTTGTCGCTACTCCTAAATCTCATGCTGAAGATAAGAGGTGAAGTGCCAGCCTCTTCCTTGCTTCCTGTTATAACATTTGGTGCACCCTCCATCATGTGTGGAGGTGACCGTCTTCTTCGGAAGCTTGGCTTGCCACGTAGCCATGTTCAGGCAATTATGATGCATAGAGACATTGTGCCTCGAGCCTTCTCTTGCAATTATCCTAATCATGTTGCAGAACTTTTGAAGGCTGTTAATGCAAACTTCCGGAATCATCCTTGTCTCAATAACCAGGTAAAGTTTCTCTTAAAGTATCTACTTAATTGTATTTTTTATCTTGATTATTTTACTAACTTGTTTGTGTATTTTTTTATCACAGAAACTACTGTACGCTCCTATGGGGGAGCTTCTGATTCTGCAGCCGGATGAGAAATTCTCACCTCACCATCATCTTCTTCCATCAGGCAGTGGTCTCTATTTTTTGAACTGTCCACCGTCTGACGCCAGTGATGCAGAGAAGCAGCTCCGCTCTGCACAGATTGTGTTCTTAAACTCTCCGCATCCTCTTGAGATCCTAAGAGACCGCTCTGCATATGGTTCTGAAGGAACCATCCAAAGGGATCATGACATGAATTCGTACTTCAAATCTGTCAGGAATGTGATTCGTCAAGAGCTAAATCGCATCAGAAAAGCCAGGAGACAGCATCGCCGCAAATTCTGGCTTTCCATCCTGGCACCGCCTGGCAATGATACCAGTATCTTTGTAGGGAGGCCTGTGGGATTTATGAACGTGGGCCAAAACCAATTCAGCTTCTCAGGGATCTTGCAGACCGGGAGAGAGTCCTTGAAACGTTTCAGTAGGCTTGTTGCATCACAACACATGCATTTGCTTGTGGTTCTCTTGTGTCCTGCTCGAGTGTTGCTCTTCGGGGCATACAGTACAATCAATCACCATTGAATAGCCTTGTTGTCTTAGGCACATTCTGTCTCGTTGGTGGAATATTGTACAGGCTGCATGCACATGGCAGGTAAGACCATTAGATTATTCTTTATTCATTGCTTCCACCCAAAAAAAAAAAAATTAAATGATTGAAGCTTTCTTGGCCCTTTATCGAAATATTAATGTAGAGTCGAACTACAATTGAATATTGATCAATACAATAGAATTACAGTTTGAGTTCAGTCATGAACTCACAAATTGTCTTCTCTGGTGAAAGTAATCTCATTTTATCGTTGATGCTCAGCTTCCAGTCATCTTCTTTTCTGACTAAACTGATTATTGTTGTAGCTTGCGGTATTTGTCTTCTTAGGCTGTCTATATGCGAAAAGACCTCAACGTATCAAAAGATATGAAAGTGAGATATGGCGTAGGTAGGCGTTACAAACACGATATTCCAGTTACTCAGCTCATCGATGTCTTGTGGACGTTGATTATTTAGGTATCAAAATATCTTCGTCAGCACCTAAAACTATCTGAAGATCACAATCAGCCCATCAATAATTTAGCCATGCCTTTATATAGTACGCAAACCCCAGCAGATAGATATCATTAGGAAAACCTGTCCACTTTTGGCGAATCCTTCAGCTTGTGAAGCTCCTTGAACATTGATTTAGCTTTAGCTCAAAACGCAAGGGGAAGTTTCAATTTCATGGACAGCAAGTGGGAATCTGTGTCCAGAGCCATTCGATGACCCACGTTAAGAACATGGAAACTTACAAGTAGGACCATGCACGAATAGACAAACCACGAGGCTATAAGTCCTGGTCTTGCTTAGGGGGCTGCACTAAAAGGTTCGATTGGAGACAAAATAAGCGTCCCAAGCCCTAAATGTCGTGTTCGTAACGGATATCCATCCGACAAGGCATTGGCCTGCCAGCTAGATTATGGATGAACAGTAGGTGAACTTTTGAACCTCCAACTTGCGTCTCGTACAAAATGCGTGCCGTAGCGGCGTATAGTGGTTGAGTACCATCGCTTTCATTGAATGTGTCATCTTTCCTCAATGTGATTTGAATGATTTTGTTCTGCCAAATAGCCTCAACTAGTTACACTACGTCCCAGATCGGGAAAAAGAACAAGCATTAAAACAAATAGTTAGTGATGCATCTTCTTGAAAAAAAAATAATGATTCTTGTCATGAATTAAATAATTTTTTATTTAATGTTGAGATAAAAAAAATTTCGTAATTCCAAGTTAACATGGTTTGCTTGTGAAATTTAAGATAATAATCTTAAAAAAAATAAATTAAAAAACTCTATCCTGAATTAAGTTAAAGTGGAAGAATGAAATTGATAAAAAAATATTTATTTAAAAAAAATTAAATAAATTTGAATTAATAAAGTAAATTCCGAATGCAAGCCATGCATGTTATTGAGTTTAATAATTTTTTTATTTTTTATTTAATTATATACCGTAAATCAAATGATAAGAATGTGGTATTAAGATATTAAAAATATCTTGTAAAAGTAAAAAAAAAATATCATTAATAACAAATGATGAAATTACTTTTTTTTTTAATTGAGGAGGCAGTAAAAACATTAAACTAAAAAAAAAGAAAATAATAATAGTTTAGATTTTATGAATTAACTTGTGCCTTATGAAATCAATGATTTCAACAATTCTTTTATAATTTTTTAACCCAAGTATAAAAAATCAAGAATTTTTTCTTTTAAAAAAAAACCTAGACACATGAGCCTCAACATTTTAAAAAAACAACCTAGATTTGTGGGCCTTCTAGCCTCACCTGTCTGGACTTATTTTTATTTTTATAATTTTTTATTTCATTTATTTTTTAAAAAAAGAAAAAAATAGATAACATGTCATTTATTTTTATAGAATTTAGTGACCTTTGATTTTTTAAAAAAATAGATAACATGTCGTTTATTTTTATAGAATTTAGTGACCTTTGATGCTAAAAAAACAAGCCTTCAATTTTTTTTGTTTAAAAACTCATTTTCAATCTATTATTTTACCAAAAATACTTAAAAAAACACATAAAACACCATGATAAACCTATACATAATCTGAAAAACCATAAAATAGCTCAAAAAACTAAAATTAACCCAGACCCAAAAATATTATTACTGTTATACCTCCCTCCTTAGGCAAGGAGAAGGAAAAAGAACACCCAAGTAAAATTACCCTCATGAAATGAAACCGTTGACATTGATTTTAAAATTTTTGGTGGCATGAATCATCCTAATGATGATTTTCTCTATCTAAATTAGAACTAGACATCCTTTCTCTTTTCTTTGATAAAAAAAAAAGAACTAAAAAAGTAAGAAATAGATTTTTATACCAAAATTGAATTTTAGATAAACTAAAGGAACAAATCAACTATAAACCTAAAAAAATGAAGGAAAAAATAATTTTTTTATATGAAATTTAAAATCATCATCTATTTTAGCTATCATTTTTATTTTGATTATTTAACTTTCAATACAAATATTCTACGCGACAAAAAAATATATGTAATTTAATGTTAATGTAGGCTAAAAAACTAAATTGTGTTAAAAAAACATGAGGATGAAATTAAAAAAATATATATATGACAGTCTAATTATAAGATAATAAACATTATTAAAAGCTATTATAAAATAATAAACATAGTTGAGAATTATAATATTTTCTGTTAATTTATTTGCCCTTTGTTATGCTTGAATCCAGGGGGCACCGGGATGGATAACTCAATCCAAAAGTCAAAGGTGGACCTCCAGGGAATGATGCCAGAACTTTTGAGTGTAACATTACAGTAAAAGTGAGAAAAGAAAAAAATAATTAAAAAAATTTGTTAGTAAAAAATATATTAAATTAATTAAATTTTTTTAAAAAAAATCAACCAATTTGATTCGATTTTATAAGTTTAAAATTAAAAAAAAATCAAACCGAATCAAAACCAAAAAACAAAAAAAATCAAGTTAAATAAAAAAAATCAAGTCAAATAAAAAAAATCAAACCAAATTAAAAAAGTCAAAAAAAAAACCAAAATAAATTAATTTAAACCAGTTTTTATCTTAAAAAACAAACCAAATTAAAATAGTTAGTTTTAACTAGTTTTGATTTTTTTAAAATTTAATTTGATTATTTTTTTAATAAAAATCAAAGGAAACTGAAAATCATAGTGCCGCGCGTATAGATGAAAAGCATTGACATGGAAAAGATGCACGAACCATCATTGCGATGTTTCGGTGTTTATGGGGCATAGGTGAGATAAAAGGCCGGAAATACATAGAGTGACGAGCTCAAGTTTTTGTGTGGAACCCACGCATGGCACTCTTCGATCTCTTGTTAAATAGACCCAAAGACCCAACAATTCATGGGTTGCACTCGCATCACAAGTCCTTGTCTGGTGACTAAATTTCTTCCCATCCCTTTATAGCAAACATTTTAGTACTATGAGATTTGTTTACAGAGCATCCCTAATTCAGATAACTTGGAAAAACGAAAATGGAACTCATCTGTTTCTAGAGTCTACTTACCTTACTCTCAAGTTAAAAACAGGGAAGATCAGTACTACTGGGCAACCCCAAATAATCTGTGTCCACACTGAAACTAGTTATTGGGCTTCTGACAGGCAACTAAGTTCAGAAACAATCAAGACCCATAAGAGGATGGATAAAGATACGTCACCAGGGCCTTTCCACCGGATTAAGGTTTGCTGCAAACTTGGCATCCTTGTAACATTATTTCAGAGTTCATGCTCTGATTTCTTTAACACTAAGCTTAATTTGTCCCAGATCCGTGATGTAATTCGCCATTAAACAAAACAAAATTCAGTTCAATAACACAAGTATAATGTATTTTTAAACAATTGATCAGCCTGGATTTGCTCAAGCATATCAATCGATCCAGGACCTAATCAAGGTCGTGGCATGAGAATCCCACCACCACCGCCACACAAAAAAAGGACATGTTTATACTATGAGGTTACTGGCTATGGGGCATACAGTAGGGAGAAATAGGCAAGAGGTCATCAAAAAGATTCAATTTACAACATAAGCTCGAAGTTCATCAAAACACATTCAATAACTTTGGAGAATACGTGTGCAGAATTTATTGCTAAGCATGTTCTCACAACAAACTTCTTAGTCTTGACACATTCGGGGTACATAAGTTGGCACAGGAACAATCAGAGAATACTAATGGTAAAGTAGACAAGTCCATGGCCAACTAATTTTCAAGAATATCACAAATTACAGATTAATCTTACCTGCCAAGTACCATGAGTGCATGGCAAGACTGCCAAATGACATGATATTAGCAAGGGATGATAACCCATGAATCATTCCGAATTTCTTGTTCATGGCAGCAAGCTTTGGATTGGCCTTCGCCACTTCCCTGTTCTTTGACCATCCAACTTCAGTCCCAATGTTCTCTTCACGCTCCACCTTGTGCCTTTGCTTCATCATCTAAACCACCAAACAAAGAAAAGAATTCACAAATCAATCCTGAACGCATCGATAAACTCAGACATAAAAATCAATGGCAGCCTCGGAGTTCAAACAGTATTTTTCAGGGGATTGAATATTATTAACTCCAGTTTTTGTTTCTGACAGTTTGGTCATGTTTCTTGAGGGAAAAAAAGAACAAAAAAGAGGTACATGAGAATCAAGGAAGAATAAAAAAGATTAAACAATTAAATCATGGTGGGAAGAAAAAAAGCCAAAAAAGAGGTAGTTGAGAATCAAGGAAAGAATAAAAAAGATTAAACAATTAAATCATGATGGGGAAAAAAGAGCAAAAAAGAGGTAGTTGAGAATCGAGGGAAGAATAAAAAAGATTAAACAATTAAATCATGATGGATTTTCGTGACCTTACCAACGAAAATCTCCGGTCAATCAAAACAAATCCAAGCATTTGACCAAGTTGATTTAAACAATTCAACCATTTGAACAATGAACAAGAGGTAGCAAACCTTTTCTATTTCCATGTTTTTTTATAAAAAAAGTGCAAAACAACAATGAAAATTGAAAATGAAAACAATCATCAAGTTTCGTAAGACAACGAAATAAAGATATAAGGCATGTTTGATGTTGTTTTTGAACCATTGTTTCATCATTTTTTTCTTTTTGTATTTTTAGATAGTTTTAATATAATAATATTTTTAGTTTTAATTTTAATTTGATATGAAAAATAATATGAACACAAGCTCTACCTCACTTTCAATTCCACGAAGTCACATGGCAGGAAAATTCTACTTCCAATAATTAACGAGGAAAGGGGTAAGTTTAATACAATTCGAGAGTTGAAGTGCATATAAACTAATATGAACAAAATGTAATTTATACCTCAATGGTCATTGGAGTAAAGACAAACAAATTGGTGAGATTGAAAGCAAAAGAAGAAAGCAAGAACCCAAGCTGGTACTTCTCTGCAGTGGATGCTGATTTCCATGGATGCAGATAACCAAACGCTGCCACAGAGATTGCACAGCAAACGCCCACCAATAAAAAATACGCAGGAAACATCTTGCTTTGCAAATTACCAAACTGATGCCTCGGCAAGTTCCTAGATAATTTCCACACGATTTAGTCATCGCTAAGCAATCATTCCCAGTGAATTTTTTTCATTATCATTGTGAATTTCCGTAAAAAAATCATTACATATTAGGCATAATTAAAGTAAAAAAGAAGAAGAAGGGAAGATGAAATAATTAGCAAGGGTTAAAACTGATACTTGAACATGATGATGCCGCCAATGAAAGTGACCCAGAGAGCGGAGCCAAAAGCGGTGGAGAAGCAGAGGAGGTGAGCCAACTTCAAGTAAGCGGAGAGATGAGTGACCGATTTTGATCCGAACGTTTCTGGAGAAAAGAGCACGCCTATAGCAAAGAATGCTATCGCTGCTAGGAATCGACTTAGCCAACCCATCGTTCTCTCTCTCAGAAGAATACTTTGCCACGGGAGATTGAAAAAGGGGAGGAACGAAGGATTTTTTATTTTAATTTCTGAGCTGCGGGTACAGATACAAGAAACTGGTGGTTGTTTGAGACTTTAATGGTGGCCGGATTGAGTTGGTTTGACTTAAATGCCACTTGTAATTCTTGACAAAGAGTAATTTCGATTTACTCCTCTTTCATTGGAAAAAAAAATATCAATAACAAATAAAACATAAAAAATTAACAATAATTTAATAAAAAAAGAATGCTAATGACATGAAAATATATCTTTTTAATATTCTTAAAAGTTTCTATGATATTATTTATTAACAAAATAAAAATTAAATAAAAATAGGATGATCATACATAAAAAAAAATATAAAAAAAAATATATGAATCTCAATTCTTATAAAAAAATTTAATAATAAAATTAAAAAAATAAAAAACAATCCAAGTTTATCCGAGTCATCAAGCCATATCCATGATTTAGTTGTAAGACCAAAATAACTCCATGAAAAATAAATTAAATAAAATCATGAAGCTTTATTATTAAACGAACTAAGTGTTGAAGGTGCAAAATAAAAAGAAAGCAAGGTAAAAAAAACTCGATCAACCCTACTAAACTCATTAAATGAGATATAAGATTGAGAAAAATTCATAGAAAAAAAAGTAAAAAAAATAACAATTACAAATTCTCAATCAACACAATATTGAATGATGAAATTAAAAAAAAATTTAAAAACTGAAATGAAAATGATATAATCTCTGAAACTCGTGACATAGGTCATGAAATCAAATTTAACCATAAAAATCAAAACTAAAAAAATCATGAAGCCAAACTCCGAATTAAAAAAAATAATGAAGGGTAAAATTGAAAAACAAATTAACAAAAAAATATCCAAAACAAAAATAAAATAAAAGGAATGAAGACCAAAATTGATATAAGAAAATATTGAAGGATAAAATTGAAAAAAAATAACATTCAAAAGAATAAGGATCAAATTTAATATAAAAATTAAATGTTAATAGGTGAAGTTAAAAAAAATTAATATAATAAAAAAATAAAGATTAAAATTAAAACTTAAACAAAAAAGATATAAAAAAGAAACAAGTCAACCCTAATAAGCTTGTTGAATCCATGACTCGGGATATTAAATTATGATAAATTAATAGGAAAAAAATAAAAAAAATAATGAATAGAAATCCCCAATCAATATAGTATTAAAAAATAAAATTTAAAAAAATAATTTAAAAAAAACATAAAAAAAAAACCAAATACAATTTGGTCTCATATCTTAAATTCATAACGATCATGAGGTTGGATTGAACCATAAGAGTTAAACCCAAAAAAATCTTGAAGCTAGGTTTCCAATCAACCAATTAATGAAGAGTAAAAATAAAAAAAATCAATAAAAAAGGATCAAAAACAAAAAAAAATAGAATCGAAAAGAATAAGGATTAAAATTGTTATAAAAAAAAATAAAAATTAGATGGATGAAATATAAAAAAATAATAATCAAGAAAAAAATAAAAAATAAGAATCAAACTTAATATAAAAATAAAATATCAAAAAATAAAATTAAAAAATAAATAAATCAAATTTGACATAATAAAAAGAATAAAGAATAAAATTAACAAATGACCACATTTTTTTGAATTTTTGCAACAAACATAATGTTTTTTGGAGCTAAACAGAGAAAAAAGAAAAGGAAAAGTAAAAATATTACCGAAACCCCACTGTGTAAGGGACGATGACACAAGCCTCACTATTATGAAGAGGGCAACTGGATACATTAAACGTCACCTTAAAATATGAAGTTTGATCACTTGAAGGGAGCAAGAGTCTTTCACTTGTTGGTGCATGCCTACCAATTTTTTAATTAAAATAATATTATATTTTAATTAAAAGAATTAAATGCCCTTAAGTCAAATTGCTAATTACAAAAACACCTACATGACATGACAAAAATACCATTTGATCTTAACTTAAAGAAAATTTAATTTTAAAGGTAATTTGGGTATCCCACCGTGCAAGAAATTTTAAAATTCTTGAAAAGCCACTCACCTTTAAGTTTAATTAATTTAGCTTTTACGAATGATTTAATAATTTTATTGTGCAACAAAAAAGTAAAAAGACTTTGTTACTCCTGTAACTTTTGAATTGACAATTTAATCCCATGAAAAAGATTGTTTAACTCCTCAAACCAAGCTACAAGTTTGGGGTCGTTAAGTGCAAAATAAACTGTAAGAATAGTCAAAGCTAGCTTAAGGTGAATGGGGGGTTTTGGATAAAATTATAAATGAAGTCTTTTAAAATATTAAAGAACTACGTATATTTTTTTAATTTTATTATGTGCGTCGGACAAATGACATCTTAGCCATTTTTATTTTATATTTGAAATTTTTTGTTAATAGGAGGCCATTTTCATTTCATAAAATATAATTAACAAACATATTTTTATTTATTCTTGAGATTTTTTAATTAAATAGAGGTCTTAAGTCATTATCTAAGTCATACTTTACTTAAATCTACTATGTGAATAGCCATAAACTCTAGTATTAACTAATTAATTATTGTTATCTCTTTTAGAACATATAAATTTCCCACGAATACATAATAATGCTATGCAATTATTTAAAATAATTTTTGCTACTATAATCAAATAATAAAAAATATTTTTCCAGCACAAGTTATCTCATGCTCTGGTGGTTGCAATAAAAAATTAATTATTCTTTTATGACGACCCTCAATTTTTGGCGACGTGTTGAACCGATGGTTTCTCGTCCACCTACCAGCACATTGTCGCATTTGATCCAGTCCTCTGACTAAAATGCCACTGGTAAAATACTAACCAGGAGTTTACGCGAGAGATGGAAAACGAGACACCATTGCGAGAGAAATTGCATTGACATAACCAGGAGTTTACGCGAGAGATGGAAATAAATTAGTTGCCGGCGGAGGAAAAGGAGACACCATTGCCAGAGAAATTGCATTGAGATTGTTCTTTGTATTTTTTCCCCTCATTTTCCTTCTCAGCTAATTAATTTAATTTAATTTGTTGTCATGAAATATTTTACTAATATCTCCCTAATTCATTTGAAATTTCCTCTAAGATTTCGTGGGTTTGAACAATTAAGTGATTTTTGTCATCAACCTATTATGTAAAATCTAAAATTTATTTGATCAATGTCCTATCAAATTATATTATTTAATTTTTATGCAAAATTAACATGATTTTTTTGTTTAATATATGCTGACCACACTTTAACTAGTATATATTGTGACTCGAAACTTTAAATTAATTTAATACTGTAGTAATGATTGTTTTTAAAATATTTTTTATTTATAAATATATTAAAAAAGTATTTTAAAAAATATTTCTAAACTATATAAATATATTAAAATATTAATTTTTAAAAAAATATTTGTTACATATTTTTGTTTATAATATTTAACATTATAAAATAATTTCAAAATGTTTTAGTGTTTTATTTTGAAAAAGACAATTCACGGCCAGTTTCTTGTGAATTTCTCAAAACACACCCATAAAAATGTCCCGTATGAACATCTATCACTATACAATGTTGCATGCTCGCTAGGAGCAGAGGAGAGCAAATGGCTTGTTTATTAGGGATAATTAAAAAAAAAACTTTTAAGGTTTCATCTTGTTTTTATATTTTTATTTATCATTAACAAATTATATTTTATATTTTATACATATGTTGGCATTTAATTTATTTTCAAGAAAAAGTTAATATTATTTACAATATTGTAATTGCTTAATGTTAACATTACAAACTTGATAATGGGGATGAATAAGTATTTCATCCCTTTGAAAAAAAAATTATCAATCCACTTCATTTGTATAATCTAGACCTCACATTTATAATACCATAGACTTGAATAATTTAGATCATCTTCTTCTCTAAGTAAAAAAAGCGCAAAATCATAATTAAGATCAATAATTTTATTGCAACAGTATGATCAACTAATACATAGAAAGAGTTCTATTAATTTGACAAATTAATCCAGATGCCTTAATTTTTAGTTTATCATCAAATAGCATTTTTAATATAACAACTAATGAATCAAGTTTTTATTAATATATTTTTACCAAAAAACACTGGATCAAGAAAGATTTGTGAGTATAAATTTTCAGAAAAAGAATCACGCTAAAGTGAAGGTGAATTAAGCTTGATAATGTGCCATGCCCTGACTACGCTAGGCTTCGTAGTGTACCAAGCTCAAGGTCTTTGGGCTTGGTAATATGTTAATTCTCCTTCCCTTCCAACAGAAAGCAACATCTATAATGATTGAAGTAGGCATTGGCTCCCTGAGATCTCCTGTTGAAAAGAAGCGAGACCCTTGATACTCCTTGAGCAATCTTATTAGTAGGAAGGTCAGTTGAAAGGATGTCTTCAGGGACATCCTCAACTTAGACTAGGATTGTGAAAATCTCTTTAATATTCATTTGTATAGAAGACCTAATCCTTTGTCTTCGCTCCAATGATTGATTTTCTTCATAAGCATATATTGTTCAACATTTTTTTTTATTCTAGCTTGTTGAACTCTTTTACCACTTCATTTTGATTTTCAAATCTAACACATATTACCTCCTTCGTACCAAATCTCAGCCTTGTATTCCACGAGGCATCAATCTCTTCCCATTGAAAAACATGAATAAAATACATTTTAAAAAATCTTTTACATTTTCTAATCTAACCACCAGGATTATATCCAAAAAAATTAGGTAGTTTTACCCTTGACATGGCTATATTATACCTTGTTTTGATTATTTCTTAAATTTCCAGAACATGTCCCTTATTTTTATTATGGTGAAAAGAGTTGTTTCTTCCCACAGTGGCGCATTCTCTCTTTCCATGCTCACCATCTAAATTAGCTTTGAAGGAATTCAAAGTTGATAGCACCGTGTCCAATTATGATTGCAATTGTTCCACCTTATTGTATAATTTATCTTATTGCACCTTTATTTTTGCTTTGTAGGTGTGTTTATTATGCTCTTCTAGAGCTTTTAGTATGCTATTGTTTTCCATGAAGAGTTAGAAGTGTTTCTATAGATCTTTTAGTGATTTGACATTTTGTTTTCCATGAAGAGTTAGAAGTGTTTGTATAGATCTTTTAGTGATAGATCTTTTAGTGATTTGATACTAAATTGTCAATGAAGGTCTTGACAATGGAGTTTGATTGAAGGAAAAAAGATAAAGAGGTAGAGAAATAGAAAGAAGAAGAAAAAGAAGCTCTAGAAATTTTATGGAAAAAAGGATTCTTATTAATTACTTTGCTTATTAATTTGGCAGCAACTAACTTCTTAATTATCTCTAACTAACTATTAATATAATCAACTAATTGTTACACGCATATCAAATGCTTGGAGACTATTATTACTACCATTGTTTCTGTTGAGTTGCTATATTGCTACCACCATTGCTATTGATCTTCTTGAGCTACTATTATTGCTTTCTTCTTACTTATATAACAGAAAAAAAACCTTTAAGCTTTTTTTCTTTTAAGATCATTTTTTATCTTGTTTTTTCTTATACTTGGAGTTTTTTTTTTATGCCTCTTCAATTTATGGTAACCCTATTTATAAACCTTATATGACCCCTTCTTAACCTATTAACATTGAAATACATCATCACCTTTTTATTTTTCACCTCTTGAATTTTCATATCAATAACATGAAGATGAAGGTCACGAGCCAGAACACTATAGAACAATAAAGATGAAAAATAAAAGGAAGGACTTCTAAATCATATAGGCGACATCACTCAACCCACTATGAAAGAGGGATTTCATATGAGATATTGTCACCGATCAAATCGATTATAGAATTTATAGTATTAGATCGTGAATTTTGAGATAGATATATTAAGATTATAAAGAGAGTATATTGAGTGTGGGTCTGATTTATATTACATATAAGGTTAATTTCATCTTTTAATTCTTTTTGAAATTTTTATTTGATTCAAGATGTAAAGTATAATTTTTGAAAGTATAGTGGGAAAGTGAAAACACGATTAAACCTTATGAGTTTTTTTGTAATTATCCGTATTTAGTATTGTTGTATTGTTTTGTGTTTGTAAATTAAAAATAACACTAGCTAAAATCATATTTGTAATTGCTTTCTATGATTTTTTAAAAGATTGTAATTCTAGTCGAGGAAATATAGATTCCATGATAAATTATTTTATTTGTAGAAAAATCAATGAGTAGATTTTTACATGTTTGATAATATAGTGCATAATGTTTTTAAAAAGTACATTTCAGAATTCTTATTTTATTTTTAATATCAACATATCAAAATCATCGAAAAACTTCAAAAAATACATCAATTTAAAGATTTTTTAGATGAAAGGTTATTTAAAAAACATAAATTATCATTATGTCAAACATGCATGCATGTTTGCTAATAATGCATGTAGTTCATATAATTCAGTTTACGTGTCTTGGGCTTATGCACTTACCTTATGAAGAAAATGACAAATCCAGTATACTTGTTAATTTCCTCTTATTTTGTTTAAAAGACATGAATACTTTGTTTTGATTATAAAGCAAAACAATTTAATTTTAAAGCATTACTTGTATTAATTAAAAGCAAAATAAATCTCAATCAAATAAAAAAACAAAAAAAACTATTCTTTAAAAACGCATCAATATTAAACATGTATTTAAAGTTGTTAAAAGTAGAAAAGAAACTATTCTTTAAAAATACTTTAATATTAAACATGTACTTAAAGTTGAAAATATTCCAACAAGTAACAACAACAACAATAATAATAAAAACTATAAAAACATAAAAGATTATCAAAATTACTGATATGAGAAGTAATGAATGTTGATGTTTGGATGGTTTATTGGCTTAGCTAGTGACCAATTGAAACATTTCAATTTTATACACACACAGATTTTATCCACCTATATAGTTGATTAGTACTTAAAAGTGTATTTTTATCAAGGTTTTATATCATTATTTTGCACTTGAAGTATTAATAACTCCTTAACTGAAGCATGTTTTATAATAACAAGTCTGGTACTATAAGATACCTTTAATTTATGGTAAATGTTCATCCTAAATACAGACCTATCACATAAATGAAAGGATTGATTGATGAGTTGAAGTACTAAAATTGAAAGGACAAAGAGAGGGTGAAGCTTAGAAAAAAGATGCTGGTTTAGTCTAAACTAGAATACTGTTTAGTAATTGGATCATAACTAGAGCTGTAGAACTTGGATTTAGGTCTGCTTTATATGGATGGAAAACTAATATATATGCCTAAAACTTTTATGGAAAGGCAAGACTCAATTCTGCTGTTTGGAAGTCCAAATCTTAGTAACAATATAGAAGTCAGAATCTGTCCTGTAGCCTATATACTATTCAGTTTTCAACCCATATATCGAGTTCTAAAAGTTAAATGATCTTAATTTTTTTGGTCCTAGAAAGCTGAGACAATTTCCTAAAACTTTTATGGGTAAAGTTGATTCAAATTCTAACGTTATTAATGATGTTTTCTTCAGACAAAAAGATAAGAATTATCACCAAGTTAAGATATGACCATCTACTCAATAATTATTCATCAAATCAATAGTAACAAATTTTAGCCTATAAAAGGAGGTATGTGTCATGCATTTAGACATCTTGGTTTTCAGATAAGATCATGCTTTTACTCTTTCTTTATTATAATGCTTAAGTTTTACTTATATTAATCTCTTTTTTATGCTTCTCATTTCATTTCCTTTACTTAGTTAACTTTTATCTTATTTATGTTCTCATCTTATTTTACTTAGTTAACTTTTATCTTATTTATGTTCTCATCTTATTTATTTATGTTTGTTAAGTTTATTATGTCAATATGAAAAGGTTACACTAATGGTGTAAGAACAAGTATAGTATAAACTCTTTTTATTACTCAATTAGAAACCATGCACAAAGAAGGTTCCAATCGGATTATAAGTTGTTAACATGATTACATTAGTTATCTTATTCGAATAATGCTAATACTTATAAATATTATCAGGTATTCATGATTATAACTTATGTTAACAACAAATCAAGTTTCTTTTATAGCATAAATGTCAGTTATACTTATGGTTGTGCTATGAAAGTGCGAAGTATTTGTTGTACCAAGTGTTATAAAATATAAATCTAGACTAGCCATTTAACAAGCAAAGTATTAAAAATGAATAAGATAACAAATATAAAACATGTTAGTATCAAATATTAAAGTCCATATTGAGTTTACACTATACTTATTATTACATTATTAGTGCAACATTTTTACCTTAACATAATAAAAGAGAAAAACATAAATAAAGAAGATAAAAATATAAATAAGATAAAAGTTAACTAAGTAAAGGAAATGAAATGAGAAGCATAAACAAGAGATTAATACAAGTAAAACTTATGCATTACAATAAAAAGAGAGCAAGAGCATGATCTTGATCTGAAAACCAAGATGTCTAAATGCATGACAAATGCCTCATTTTATAGACCAAAATTTAAAATTATTGATTTGATGAATAATTATTGAATGGATGACCATATCTTGATTTAATAACAATCTTTATATTTTTGTCTAAAAAAATGCCATTGATGATGTCAGAATTTGAACTAACTTTACCATGAAAGTTCTAAGAAATTGTCTCAGCTTTTCATTAAAAAAAAAATTAAGGTCATTTGGACTTCTAGAACTCGAGATATAAGCTAAACATTGAATAATGTATGAGCTTTAGAACAGATTTGGACTTCTATATTGTTGCTAAGATTTGGACTTCCAAACAGCAGAATTAAGTTTTGCCTTCCCATGAAAGTTTTAGGCCTATGTCTTAGCTTTCCATCCATATAAAGCAGACCTAAATCCAAATTATACAGCTCCAGTTATAATTCAATTACCGAATAGTGTTCCAATTTAGACTAAACCAACATCTCTTTTCTAAGCTTCACCCTCTCTTTGTCCTTTCAATTTCAGTACTTCAAATCATTAATCAATCCTTTCATTTATGTGATAGGCCTGTATTTAGGATGAATATTTATTATAAATTAAAGGTATCTTATGGTATCAGACTTGTTATTATAAAATATGCTTTAGTTAAGGAGTTATTGATACTTTAAATACAAAATGATAATATAAAACCTTAATAAGAATGTACTTTTAAGTACTAATCACACTCCTAACCAGTTTATTACTAGTTCCTAGTAATCAAAGCGTTACAATAAAAAAATAATTTGCAAAGTCCACAAAGTAAGATATTCATCATTCAACTTCCATTAATCTATTCAAGTAAACAAACTCTTATTAAATTTATATATCTATTCAATACCTCTTAAATAAGATGTTAATAAACCTTTTTTTTTGTGTTCAATATATCAACACATAGTTATGAGGCTTTACTTGAAAGAAAACAAAATTTTTGTTCTAATATTTAAGGTTAACTTCCTTGGGTTGAGATTATTATCTTTTTCTTCCTTTTTTTTTCTTTTTTTATTAATATACATATAACTTAAAAACACAATGCATCTTTAACCCATGTCATGTGCTTTTGGCTAATGACTCTCATACCAGTTAGTTTTAGCGCCCTAGGTGTTAAGACACCCCTACGAGCTTAGTAACTCAGGTTGCATATACTGATATGTAGATAATGCAATATTTGATTCCCTTAAGTTTTTCTTCTTAATCCATGTAACAAGCGTTGGACCAATAGCTCCCACGTTAGTTGACTTTAGAGCATTAGGTGTTAAAATACTCATTCGGGCTTAATTGCTTAGGTTATGGAGGTTACAAAACCAAACTTATCTATGTTTTTATTATCATTTTTTTTGTTTTTTTTGTAATTTATATATCATCCATTTCTCTTAGTTGTTACCTTTAATAAAAGAACATAAATAATGTAATAATCCAATATGCAACCCATAATCATATACTAAAGTGTGTGTATGTGAAAATCAAGGTTTAAGAATACTTGTTAAATGAGTATACGAGCAGAATTAAATAATAACAATGTGAGAGTTTGTAAACCTGAATATTTCAAGAAATATCTTGATATACATTGTTAAGAATATTTACTAAGATGTGTCTCAAGAGTCACTTTAACAAAAGAAATTATTTACACTATCATCCTAACAACAATAGTTTTGAAAATGGTTTATAAAATAGAAAACATAGTTAGTTAAATTTTTTCTTTAATATCAACTACTACCCTTTTCCTCTAACCAGAATAAGACATTGTCCTCAATCTCCTAAGGTAGAAAAATAAAGTGTAGAAGACATCACTTGAAACACCGAACATTGACAAACCCGAAACATACTTAAAGAAATATAAGAAATAGCAAAACAAAATAATATACTATTAAGAAAACCAAAAGACACAAGTATTCACTAACAGAGGCTTAAATCCAATCTAAGATTTTTACGGCTTTTCTTAGTTGACCAATTTATGCGACTCATAGAGGGATAAATTACAGGAGAGAAAGATTGTAGTTGATCAATCAATTATTCAGCAGTAGTAGCAGAGATTATGATTTGTCGTGTCGAAGATGTTAGAAATTTCTGTTCCGCAACATAATTAAGAAAAGACAACAATTTATCATAAAAACCACTAATATTTATTTGACCTATGAGTTTATGATGAATGTGCAGTTGAGCCTAAGAGAAAATATGAAAGATCTCTTCTAATATGCCCATACCACCTGATAAGGTAACAAAGGCATTAGCGTGTTTAAACATGACATTCATTCGATCAAACATTGTGGAGACTTGTAGTTCCTCTCTAATTGTTTTTCCAATTATCTCCCTTTGTGTTAAAGCTTTGGAGACAACCTCCAAAACTTGAGCACCTCCTAAAAATGCAACTATTGACACTTTTCCATTAACCTAAGGCTACCTCCCTCATACACTAAATGAATCTTTCTCTCAGCTTGTACCTGACCAATATAATTTGTAGATTTTAAAAACTTTATTTCCTTCCCAGGACTGGATCCACTAAAAACACAAATGTTTCTTATGTAATGACTTGAGCATCCTGTTATTTCTACACACTTGTATATCTATTTAATGTAAGAGTTGAGTAGAAATGAAGGGAAGGAAGATAAGATTTCATAGATGAGAACTTGAAAATGCAATCATACCACTTATATGTAGGTTAGTTGGAGCCTCACTCTTTCTTTTTATTTATTTATTTATATTATACTTTTTTTTAAAAAAAACATATGTATGTACAGGTAGTTATGATTATGGGGTACGTCTTCCCTTGGTTTTACGTCCAATAACGACTTAAATGCCTTCTATGGGTCGGGGATAGGTTTCCCATCCAGTTTTCTAAAAAATTGGCAAACATGATCTTTTTTAATAAGATCTTCAAGACTATATCGAGCATTTTTTTTTGGAATTATGGTTATAAATCATGAATTGCACAATGTACATCTCCACTAGGATATGTCTTAAGAGTCAATAGAAGATTATCTAAAGACCCCTTACTTAGGTCATTCTTAATGAATTGTATTTTATCTTCATGGTTTATAGATATCAGAGCTTTCGGCTAATGACTCCCAGACTAGATGATCTTAGAGCATTAGGTGTTGAGACACCCCTACGACCTTAATAACTCGAGTTGTAGAGACTGACACGTAGATAGTGCAATGTTTGATTCCTTTAAGCTTTTCTCCTAACCCATATAACAAGTGTTGGTCTAATAACTCCCAAGTTAGTTGACTTTAGGGTATTAAGTGTTAACACACCCTTTCACGCTTAATTGCTTAGGTTAAGGAGGCTACAAAACCACACTTATTTGCGTTTTTATTATTATAATTTTATTTATTTATTTTATTTTTGTTTTTTTATGCAATTTATATACCATCCATTTCTCTTAGTTGTTACCTTTAATAAAAAAACATAAATAATATAATAATTTAATATGCAACCCACAATCATATGTTAAAGTGTGTGTGTGTGAAAATAAAAGTTTAAGAATACTTATTAAATGAGTATATGAGTATAATTAAGTGATAACAGTGCAAGAGTTTATAAACCTGAATGTTTCAAGAAATATCTTGATAGATCTTATTAAGAATGTTCACTAAGATGCGTCTTAAGAGTCACTTTAACAAAAAAACTCATTTACTCTATCATTCTAGTAATAACAATTTTGAAAATGGTTTATGAAATAGAAAACACAGTTAGTTATTTTTTTAATAGTTTCATTATGAGAAGAAGGATAAAAAAAAAAGTAGGGAGAGATTATTATAATTTTCCTAGATTTCTACTTGTTTGTCAAAAATTGAATCTTATAGATCATGATTTCTAAGAAAATGGAACCATTTTAGATATTTGATTATATAATAAAAAAAATCTAAAAACCATTTTTTCATAGAAAATATAACATTTTTTAGTCATAAACCTTTTCAAAACAGCATGATTTTAAAACCACAATATTTTTTTTTCACATCGTGTTATTTTTATAATAGAATATATATGATATAATATGCATGTTTATCACATAATATAACATGTTGTGTATTGTAATATTATATTATACTTGAAAACTAAAAAGCTTGGGGTCATACACAATTGCTTCACTGTTCACAACATGAAGTAGTGTCTATTTTTTTCATTTTTTTTTAATTTATTACTCAGACCTTTTTATTAGTTGTCTAAACTATCTTTAAGTCAATGAAGTTGACTAAGTCATGTTAAGATAAATTTTATATATTTAATTTTAAACTTATGTTAGTCAATGAGTTAGGATAAAAGATTCTTTCAATTTCATTCTCATATTTTTTTATAGGTGATCCTAATTGCTTTTGGGTCATTCAAGTTGATAGGGTTACATTGAGACAAAACTCACATGTTTAATTTTAAACCTATATTGGGCAACGAGTCAAGTTGAAAGTTTTTTCTCTTTTAAATTTTATTATGTTTTTTTCAATTTTATTTTCAAACTTTTTTAACGATCATCTGAGTTGTCTTTTAGTTAACCAAGTTGATTGGTTCATATTGAGACAACTCTTATTCGGTTTAGTTTTAAACCCATGTTAGGTGAAGAGTCGAGTTAAGAGATTTTAAGATTGGTTTGTTGAACTAGATTTAATAAAAATGTCAAATGCTATTTTACAATCATAACATTTTTTATTATGTTCAATTTATTTATCCAACTCACAAAGTGCACAAATCTATAAACTAATATTTTTTATTTTAAATCCATTTTAGGTAGGAGTTGAGTCAAAAGATTTCAAAATTGAATAATCAAACTTAATTTATAACAATATCAAATGATTATTTACAGTTAAAACATTTTTTTATTTCATTCAATTTTTTCCGTCTAGCTCACGAAATGGACAAGCCTATAAACTAGTATTTTCTTTATTATATGAATCACAAGATTCTCAACAATACATTATATGCACTATAAAATCAAATTAATATGATTTTTCTATGTTATATGTTAATAAATACCAATACATTATTTCCTTAAAATATCATGCTATATATATATATATTAGTTAGGTGTTTGCGCTACACCGCAGGCTTATTGTTTATCTTCATAAAAAAATTCATCAAAGTTTATAATAAAAATAATAATATTTATAACACAAATGATAATATTTTTAATATTAATACTATTAATTATAATAAAAATAATAATATTTGTAACACAAATAATTCTATTTTTCATATTAATACTTTTAATGATAATAAAAATAATAATATTTAAAATACAAATAATTATATTTAGAAACCTATGACCCAATAACCATGGATCGTGATGAAGGACCCAATATAATTAGGTCTTTCTGCAAGACCCATTAAGCTTAGGTCCTACACAGAACCCAAGTTGATTTAGGTGCTACCTCAAGACCCAAGCGATTTGGGTTTTGAGACAAAGTGCATTAGCACTGGGTCCTGCGCTAAACCGAAAGAGGTTAATAGTTGGGTCTGCATCCAAACCCAAAGGGTTGGGAGTTGGGTCCATGGGCAAACCTAAGTGGATTGGGGGTTGGGTTCGAGCCTGGACCCAAAGGGGTTGAGGGATGGGTCTGTATCCAAACCTTAGGGGGTTGGGTTTTGGGTCCTTCCAGGTTCGAACCCAAGAGAGTTGGGGGTTGGGTTTGTGTCCTCACCTCAGACCCAAGGGGTTGGGGGATGGGTGGGGTCCGTGTCCGGATCCAAGCGAGTTGGGGTTTGGGTTCTTCCGTGTCTGGACCCAAATGGGATTGAGGGTTGGGTCTGCGTCCTAATCCCAAGAGGTTGAGTTTGTGTTTAGGCCCAAGGGGGTTGGGTCCGTAGTCAGACCCAAAAAGGTTAGGGGACGAGTTGGGTTCCTGTCCGAACCCAAGCGGGTTTGGGTTTGGGTCCCTCCGAGTGTGGACCTAAATGGTTTGGGTCTATATTTGGACCTAAGGGGGTTGGGTCTGTCATGTCCAGACCCCAATGTGGTTGGGTCTGTGTCTGAACCCAATAAGGTTGGGTCTATGTTCGGGTCTAAAGGGATGGGGACTGAATGTGTCCGAACTAAGTGGGTGGGGTCCTTGGCCACACCCAAGGTGGATGGGTTTGAGTCCAGGTCCTGAAAAATGACCCAAAACAAGTGGATCCCATGATTAGTGCTTAAAAGTATGTTTGGGCCCAAGGGGGTTGGGTCCATAGTCGGACCAAAAAAGGTTAGGGGATGAGTTGGGTTCCTGTCCGAACCTAAACGGGTTTGGGTTTGGGTCCCTCCGAGTGTGGACCTAAATGGTTTGGGTCTATATTTGGACCTAAGGGGGTTGGGTTCGTCATGTCCAAACCCTAGTGTGGTTGGGTCTGTGTCTGAACCCAATGAGGTTGGGTTTATGTTCGGGTCTAAAGGGATAGGGACTGAATGTGTCTGAACCAAGTGGGTGGGGTCTGGCCACACCCAAGGTGGATGGGTTTGAGTCCAGGTCCTGAAAAATGACCCAAAACAAGTGGATCCCATGATTAGTGCTTAAAAGTGCATTTTTATCAAGGTTTTATTTTATCATTTTGTACTTGAAGTATTAATAACTTCTTAATTAAAGCATGTTTAATAATAACATATCTAATAATATAAGATACCTTTAATTTATGGTAAATATTCATCTTAAATGTAGGCCCATTATATAAATGAAATAATTGATTGATGAATTTAAGTACTGAAATTGAAAGGACAAAGAAATGACCAAATTTAGATAAGAGATGCTGGTGCAGTCCAAACTGCAACACTATTTGGTAATTGGGTCATATATGGAGTTGTAGATCTTGAATTTAGATTTACTTTATATAGATAGAAAGGTAAAACATAGGCCTACAACTTTTATATGGAGGTTTGGTTTTAAAAAGTTTGTTTTCAAGTCCAAATTGTAGCAACAACAAAGAAGTCTAAATTTGTCTTGCAGCCCAGACATTGTTTAGTGTTTAGCCCATATCTTGAGTTCTAAAAGTCCAAATGACTCAATTGTTTTTTCTAGAAAGCTGAGAATTTTCTAGAATTTTCATGTAGAGGTCTGGTTCAAATCATGATGTTATCAATGACGTTTTATTCAAACAAGAGAAGATAATGATTGTCGCCAAGTCAAGAGTTGGTCATCCACTCATCAATTAGTCACCAAATCAATAGTTCCCAATTTTAGCCTATAAAAGGAGGCATTTGCCATGTATTTAGGCATCTTGGTTTCTAAATCAAGATCATGCTCGTGCTTTCTCTCTTTGTATTTTTATAATACTCAAGTTTTGCTCTTATTAATATCTTATTTATACCTTTTAATTCCTTTCCTTTACTTAGTTAACTTTTATGTTCTTATTTTGTTTATCTATTTTGCTTTCTTTCATTATGTCTAGCTAAGTTAATTATGTCAAGGTGAAAAGGTTACACTAATGGCGTAAGAATAAGTATAATGTAAACTTAATATGGACCTTAATATTCGATACTAACATGTTTTATATTTAATATTATACTAATGATGTAAGAATAGGTATAGTGTAAACTCAACATGGACCTTAATGTTTGATACTAACATGTTTTATATTTGTTATCTTCTTCACTCTTTAATACTTTGCTTGTTAAATAACTAATCTAGATTTATGTTGTATAACATTCGGTATAACTAATGTTTGGCACTTTTATAGCTCATATTGTATGGTATAA